>NC_057802.1:191362015-191644007 GCF_018294505.1 Triticum aestivum
GCCCCGCACCCCCGCCGCCGAGCCGCGCCCGCCGGAGCCCTCGCCGGAGCGAGCCCCGTCGAGGTACTGCCGCCGCCGTTCCCGTCGGGTTGACCAGTTTTCTGAAAAAAAACCTTTTGTTTTAAAAAAAACCCTAGATCGGTTTTTTCGGTTTTTCTTATTTCACGAGCGTTCACCGAACCGTTCGTTTTGACGAACGCGTTCGTCGGTTTTTCTCTGTTAACGAACGTCCGTTCTTTAACCGTTCGTCCGTTTTTCTTTTTCGGCGGATTTTTCCCGTTATTTTCTCAGATTCGATTCCTGATCGAATCTTCGTTTCTGTTTAACTTCTCGCTCGTTTATTGGAATCAGGTGATTCAACCGCCTAGAGTTTCGTCTCGAAATTCTCTTTCCGTTTAACCTACTCAAACAAGTTTTTGCTACAGTAAAATTTGACCTAGATCCAGATTAGCACACGAAGTTTTTTTTCTTCCGCCGTTTGACTGTCGTTGCTTCTTTCGAGTTGATTCTTTTTGCAAACCGGAGTTCTTAAGTTGAACTTTCTGGTTGGATCTTTCATTCGAGTTTTACCTGTGCATTAGTTGAGTACTGATTGTATGCTTGTTTGTTTGCGATAGAGTACCCGGAGTGTGCCGCTTGTTACTTCGAATCGCTAGGTTTTGCGGATCATCAGCAAGGCAAGTAACACTTTGATCATACCCCGTTCATACCCAGTTTTATTGCATTAGATCTATTCCTTCAAACACATTGCATGATTAGGATCTAATAAACTGTGGGTATTGGGAAGTAGTTGAGGTAGTACCTATTACCTGTTTTTCTATCAAACCCTTGGGAGTTACTTCTACGTTGCTTTTATTATTGCCATGCTATGCTCGTAGACGTGGATTGGGTTTGAGTGAAATTCATGACAGATGTGAGATTGTTAATTAATGGTTTACTTAAGGTGGCAACTTAAACTCACATCTGGGTGGATTGAGGTACCTGGGTATTCCAGGATTGCCTGTTTTTCTTTTGGACCGCCACCCAGGTTCAAAGGGATCATGAGATTTTTCATGCTAGAAACTTCCGTGTGCAGCCGCAAGCTATTATGGGCTCTAGCATAGTTGATTAAGGTGTGTGAACTCTTACAGTGGTAGACTAGCAGATGTAGGGGAAAGTAGGTGTAACGGTCTACCCATACGTAAGGTGCAAACACTTCTGAAAGACTGTGTCTTGGTCATCCGTTACTCAAACACCATGTAGTGCGAGTAATCCAACGGAGGAGATCAAGTCTTGTGGGAAAAGTGCACAAACCTCTGCAGAGTGTACAAACTGATCATGATTAGCCGTGTCCCCGGTTATGGACAACTTGAGTATCTAGTACTTGGATTATCATCTGAATCTCAACACTATGTTACTTCTAATTAATTTTGTTGGGTTATTGATGACTTTTTAATTGGGATTGAGATGCTGTCAACCATCTCAATGTTTCACAACCACCATGATAGTTAAATAAAATTTATTCCTTTGAAGTAGGATAAAATTGGCTTTTCGCAAAACTGTAACCATAGAGCTTTCCACCAGCCACATATGCATGTAGTATAGCATTATTATTGTTCATTGCTCTCTATGTGCTACATTGCCAGCATATCCTATGTGCTGACCCGTTTTCGGGCTGCAACGTTTCATGTTGCAGATTTTTCAGACGACGAGTAAGGTGCCTTAGGTCGTGGTCTTATACTCAGTGATGCCGCTGGAGTTGATGGACTCACTTATCTTCCAAGTCTTCCGCTGTTATCGTTATTAGATGGCCTTAAGCCATGTTTATTATACTTAGTCTCTATGGAGATATCCGATGTAATAAGTGTGTGATTGCTACTCTGTTATAAATCCTCCATTTGTACTGTGCGTGTCAGCATTACTGATCCAGGGATGACACTGGTGCACAGCAGCACAGGCCATTTGAGGTCTGGTCGCTACAAAGTTGGTATCAGAGCACACGCTGACTATAAGACACGACCACTAAGCTTAGGCCCTAGAAAGCTTCTCTCTTCTCATTTCTGACTCCTCTCCACTTTCTACTCTCTTAGGAATGGCTAATGCAAGGAGCAAGTTCATGCAACTAGATGAAGACACGCCGTTGGACGACATTTGAAGGAAGTCACCAAGTACGTGAATATAGGAATACCAAGCGTCACCGGAACCTACAACGCCACATTACCTGAAGAGGAGAGCTGGAAGATTCAAGTTATCGTTCCAGGAAGGACGTTCGCACCAATTACGGAACCCATGAGATTGGTTTTCGAAGCACCAACTTGGAGTTTAGGGAAGAGCATGGCCGCACACATCGCCATGGGACGCATTGGAGAAGTCTACCACCAGGAGCTTAAGGATACGATTTATCAAATTTGTGGACGTCGAGACGCGCAATGGGAGATGATCAAGACCAAGAAGGATGGATCAATTGCAGCTTTCATCCAGGAACAGAACCAACATATTCGTCGCCAGGAGAATCAGATGTGCACGGACAAGGAAGAACTAAAGAAGGCATTTACAAAGATCAAGGAACTCCAAGAATAACTCAAGACTACACGCGAAGATTATTTGGAGGAAATCAACGCACTTGTCGGGAAGATTGACGATTTGAAGAAGAAGATTGGAGCATCCGTGGGAAATCCAGTACCAGAAGCAGAAGTCGACAAATGCACTTGTCCGGATAACTACATCATCATCGACGACACCAACTCGGAACCAAGTGAAGACGAATGGATTGATGAAGCTGGAGCAGACATCATGGAGTCTTCAACGGATCAGAATTTTTAGTAGACCACCATACCAGTAGTAGTTTTACCTCCATTCAGTACTATAGTTCAAGCACTTTGTAACGCTAGTTAGATCGATCGTTTTGTCTTGTTTGGATTGATTGAGTGATATTGATTGAATTTGTCTCATGAGCATATGGGTAGTGTTTTCTCTCTAGACCTCATTCTATTCTTAATTCTCATCTTTTCTAAACCCATCAGATGCCTCCGAGACGCGACACCGGATTTGTTTTCCCGCCAGAGATCACCCAGTTGATTCAGCAACAGAATGCCTTGATGCAAGTGTTAGTTCAGAACCAAGGCAACAACAACAACAACCCACCGCCACCACCACCTGTTGATCACCTAGCCCGTTTCTTAAGGCTAAACCTGCTGGTGTTTTCCAGTAGCACCGAGCCGATTGTTGCAGATGATTGGCTCCGCAAAGTTGGAAGGGAGTTGACCACTGCAGGTTGCACAGATGCGGAAAGAGTGCGTTTCGCCGCACATCAGCTTGATGGACCCGCAGCATCATGGTGGGAGAATTACACAGCCACGCACCCTATTGACACTGTCACATGGGACCAGTTTCAGCAAGCTTTCCGTACAGCTCATGTTTCAGCAGGAGCTATGGCTATGAAGAAGCGTGAGTTTTGTAACCTACGCCAAGGAGGACGCACCGTAGGCCAGTATATGGAAGATTTCAGTAAGTTAGCACGTTATGCAGCAGATGACGTTGCTACAGATGCAGCCAAGCAGGAAAAGTTTCTGGAAGGACTGAATGACGAGCTGAGTATGCAGTTGATGATAGCAACCTTCAACAACTACCAGGAGCTGGTAGATAGAGTTCTCATGATTGAAGGGAAGCAACAGCAGATTGAAAACCGTAAGAGGAAGTATGGACAAGGGAAGTATAACTCTGGAGCCCAGCAGAAGCCACGTTTTACCCCTCGCCAGGAGCAGAGTATATGGCCACCCAAGGATGTTTTCAGATACCATTGGCCATTGGTAGGCATGTTTTCCCCTCAGACCTCATTGTTTTGGAATCGCAAGGTTTGGATGTGATTCTGGGAATGGATTGGCTATCGTTGTATGGAGGAAACATCGATTGTGCCAGCAAGACGATTTTGCTTACCACCCCAGAAGGAAAACGGATCAAGTATGTATCCAGGCATATGCCGAAGAGGACTCAAGTGAATTCCTTATCAGGAGTTGTACAGGAGGAAGTACCAGTGGTGAAGGATTATCCGGATGTATTTCCAGAAGAGTTGCCAGGCATGCCACTGGATAGAGACATTGAGTTCTCGATTGAACTTTTGCCAGGCACCGGGCCAACATCTAAGAGACCGTACAGGATGCCCGCTAAGGATTTGGAGGAAATTAAGAAGCAGATCAAGGAGTTACTGGATAAAGGCTATATTCGCCCAAGTTCGTCACCTTGGGGATCACCAGTACTTCTAGTGGAGAAGAAAGGTGGATCACTAAGGATGGTTGTTGATTACCGAGGATTGAATGAAGTGACCATCAAAAACAAGTACCCACTGCCAATGATAAATGATTTTTTTGACCGCCTGCAAGGAGCTAAAGTATTTTCCAAGATCGATCTATGATCAGGATACCATCAGTTAAAGATTCGAGAGCAGGATATACCCAAGACGGCATTTACCACCAGATATGGATTGTATGAGTATACCGTTATGTCATTTGGACTGACTAACGCACCTGCCTATTTCATGAACCTGATGAACAAAGTATTTATGGAGTTTTTGGATAAGTTCGTCGTGGTATTCATTGATGATATTTTAATCTTTTCCAAGGATGAGGAAGAGCATGAGGAGCATTTGCGATTGGTACTTGAGAAGCTCAGAGAACATCAGTTATATGCCAAGTTCAGCAAATGTGAGTTTTGGTTGAAGGAAGTTGGATTCCTTGGACATGTTATTTCCGGAGAAGGAATAGCAGTAGACCCTGCCAAGGTTGACACAGTGACAAGTTGGGAATCACCCACGACAGTTGGAGAAATCCGGAGTTTTCTTGGACTTGCAGGATACTACGGAGATTCATCGAGAATTTCTCGAAGATTGCTAAGCCCATGACTGAGCTATTGAAGAAGGACACCAAATTCAATTGGACTGAGGAATGTGAAGCTAGTTTCCAAGAGTTGAAGAAACGATTGGTTACATCACCAGTGTTGATTCTGCCAGATCAACGCAAGGACTATGAAGTTTATTGCGACGCTTCTCGTCGAGGACTTGGAGCAGTGCTTATGCAGGAAGGAAGAGTTGTTTCGTATGCTTCACGACAACTTAAACCTCATGAGAAGAATTATGCTACGCATGATTTGGAATTAGCAGCCGTGGTGCATGCATTGAAGACATGGAGACATTTTCTCATCGGAAACCATTGTGAGGTGTACACGGATCACAAGAGTTTGAAGTACATTTTCACGCAGAAGGAGTTAAACCTCAGACAGAGGAGATGGTTGGAGCTCATCAAGGATTATGATATGAGATTGCATTATCACCCCGGAAAGGCTAACGTAGTAGCAGACGCGTTGAGCCGCAAGAGTCATATCAGCACCCTCATGACAGGAGAGTTACCTCAGGAGTTAGCCGATGACCTACGCGAGCTATGTTTGGAGATAGTCCCGAGAGGCTATTTAGCGACATTGGAGGTTCAGTCTACCTTGATGGAAAGGATCAGAGAAGCTCAGAAGTCAGACAAGAAGATTAAAGAGATAAAGGAGAAGATGAGCAAAGGAAAAGCCAAGGGATTTCGTGAGGATGAGCACGATACTTTATGGTTTGAGGACCGCGTATACGTGCCAAAGGATCCGGAGATCAGGAAGTTGATTTTGCAGGAAGCCCATGATTCACCGTACTCGATTCACCCAGGGAATACCAAGATGTATTTGGATTTGAAGAACACTTTCTGGTGGACCGGAATGAAGAAGGATATTGCGGAGTTTGTAGCAGTTTGTGATGTATGTCAAAGAGTGAAGGCAGAGCATCAGAAGCCAGCAGGATTGCTGCAGCCATTGCCGATACCCGAATGGAAGTGGGATAAAATAGGCATGGATTTTATCACAGGATTACCAAAGACTCGTTCAGGCTATGACTCGATATGGGTTGTAGTCGACCGTTTGACGAAAGTGGCTCATTTCATTCCAGTAAAGACCACTTACACCAGTGCTAAGTTGGCTAAGATATACATGACCAGGATCGTATGTTTGCATGGAGTTCCGAGGACCATTGTATCAGATAGAGGAACCCAATTTACCTCGAAGTTTTGGAAGCAGTTACATGAAACAGTGGGAACTAGGTTCGAATTTAGTACAGCATTTCACCCACAGACAGATGGACAGACCGAGAGAGTCAACCAGATTTTGGAGGACATGTTGAGAGCATGTGCACTAGATTATGGATCTAGTTGGGACGACAATTTGCCATATGCGGAGTTTTCATATAACAACAGTTATCAAACCAGTTTGAAGATGGCCCCTTTCGAAGCTTTGTACGGAAGGAGGTGTAGAACACCGTTGCTATGGGACGAAGTTGGAGACCGTCAGTTGTTTGGACCAGATTTGATTAAGGAGTCTGAACAGAAAGTAAGGTTGATTCGCGATAGGCTCAAGGTAGCCCAGTCCAGGCAGAAGAGTTATGCTGATTCTAAACGAAAGGAGACAGTTCACGAAGTCGGAGACCGAGTGTATCTTCGAGTATCACCCCTTCGAGGAGTGAAGCGCTTTGGAGTTAAGGGAAAGTTAGCGCCCCGTTTTATCGGACCATACAGAGTGTTGGAACGTATGGGAGAAGTTGCTTACAAGCTGGAATTGCCCGAAGGATTGTCTGAAGTACATGATGTATTTCATGTTTCGCAGTTGAAGAAGTGCCACGCAGAGATGGCTGAGATACCACTGAGAGATACTGTGCCACTGGAAGCGATTCAGTTGGAAAGTGATTTGACTTATGAGGAGAAACCAGTTAAGATTCTCGAGTATGCCAGCCGAGTTACCCGCAGCAAGGTTATCAAGTTTTGCAAAGTTCAGTGGAGTCACCACACGGAAGATGAGGCCACCTGGGAGCGAGAGGAAGATCTACGGAAAAACCACTCCCACCTGTTTTCTAGCCAACCCGAATCTCGAGGGCGAGATTCATCTTAAGGGGGGTAGGTTTGTAACATCCCAAATTTTCAATTTGGAATGTTATACATAGATCATCATTGCATATCATGTTTTATTGCATTTTGACAAATCCTCGATAAATCCTAAGCAACTCAAGGACCCTCGGAGAGAGTTGGGGATTTTCTCGAATTTTCTTATTTGATTTTTCAAACGAGGATTGGGATTTTAATTATTTTTCTCTCCGAAAAAAAATATTTCATTTTTAAAATAAACGATAGGAGAAAATATGACTTCTCCAAAACAATTGAAATACTGGAGGAAAAATGTTAAAATCATTATTTGGAATTTATTGGATTTTATTTGCAATTTTTATTGCATTTAAAAATATGCATGTTTTCAAAATGTTTATTTTTGATTTCACAAATGTTCACCCTACTCTAGATTTTCTAACTAGACGGGGAAAATTTATTTCATATTTTTCTGATTTTTATTTATTTTTCTATGCAATTTTCTTCGCGGAACTTTCAAAAAAAAAAGACGCCCGCGCCGACTGGGCCAAAGGCCCAGCCGACGGCCCGCCCCGCCGCGACCTCTCCTTCTTCCCCACGCCGCCGGAGTCCGGCCACGCCACGGGAGCTCGCCTCCGCCTCGGTGCCCCTTCCCCAAGCCTCTAGCCCCCCTCCATATATACCCCCCCTCTCCGTTTTCGCCATCACCGCCGCCGGAGAAGCCGCCGCCGCCGCCGCATCTAGCCCCGCCGCCGCCCGCCGTTTTGCCTCGCCGCCCGTCGCCGGGAGCCGCGCCCGAGCCCCGCCCTCGCCGCCGGAGCCTCCGCCCCCGAGCCCCGCACCCCCGCCGCCGAGCCGCGCCCGCCGGAGCCCTCGCCGGAGCGAGCCCCGTCGAGGTACTGCCGCCGCCGTTCCCGTCGGGTTGACCGGTTTTCTGAAAAAAAACCTTTTGTTTAAAAAAAAATCCCTAGATCGGTTTTTTTTTCGGTTTTTCTTATTTCACGAGCGTTCACCGAACCGTTCGTTTTGACGAACGCGTTCGTCGGTTTTTCTCTGTTAACGAACGTCCGTTCTTTAACCGTTCGTCCGTTTTTCTTTTTCGGCGGATTTTTCCCGTTATTTTCTCAGATTCGATTTCTGATCGAATCTTCGTTTCTGTTTAACTTCTCGCTCGTTTATCGGAATCAGGTGATTCAAGCGCCTAGAGTTTCGTCTCGAAATTCTCTTTCCGTTTAACCTACTCAAACAAGTTTTTGCTACAGTAAAATTTGACCTAGATCCAGATTAGCACACGAAGTTTTTTTTCTTCCGCCGTTTGACTGTCGTTGCTTCTTTCGAGTTGATTCTTTTTGCAAACCGGAGTTCTTAAGTTGAACTTTCTGGTTGGATCTTTCATTCGAGTTTTACCTGTGCATTAGTTGAGTACTGATTTTATGCTTGTTTGCTTGCGATAGAGTACCCGGAGTGTGCCGCTTGTTACTTCGAATCGCTAGGTTTTGCGGATCATCAGCAAGGCAAGTAACACTTTGATCATACCCAGTTTTATTGCATTAGATCTATTCCTTCAAACACATTGCATGATTAGGATCTAATAAACTGTGGGTATTGGGAAGTAGTTGAGGTAGTACCTATTACCTGTTTTTCTATCAAACCATTGGGAGTTACTTCTACGTTGCTTTTATTATTGCCATGCTATGCTCGTAGACGTGGATTGGGTTTGAGTGAAATTCATGACAGATGTGAGATTGTTAATTAATGGTTTACTTAAGGTGGCAACTTAAACTCACATCTGGGTGGATTGAGGTACCTGGGTATTCCAGGATTGCCTGTTTTTCTTTTGGACCGCCACCCAGGTTCAAAGGGATCATGAGATTTTTCATGCTAGAAACTTCCGTGTGCAGCCGCAAGCTATTATGGGCTCTAGCATAGTTGATTAAGTTGTGTGAACTCTTACAGTGGTAGACTAGCAGATGTAGGGGAAAGTAGGTGTAACGGTCTACCCATACGTAAGGTGCAAACACTTCTGAAAGACTGTGTCTTGGTCATCCGTTACTCAAACACCATGTAGTGCGAGTAATCCAACGGAGGAGATCATGTCTTGTGGGAAAAGTGCACAAACCTCTGCAGAGTGTACAAACTGATCATGATTAGCCGTGTCCCCGGTTATGGACAACTTGAGTATCTAGTACTTGGATTATCATGTGAATCTCAACACTATGTTACTTCTAACTAATTTTGTTGGGTTATTGATGACTTTTTAATTGGGATTGAGATGCTGTCAACCATCTCAATGTTTCACAACCACCATGATAGTTAAATAAAATTTATTCCTTTGAAGTAGGATAAAATTGGCTTTTCGCAAAACTGTAACCATAGAGCTGTCCACCAGCCACATATGCATGTAGTATAGCATTATTATTGTTCATTGCTCTCTATGTGCTACATTGCTAGCATATCCTATGTGCTGACCCGTTTTCGGGCTGCAACGTTTCATGTTGCAGATTTTTCAGACGACGAGTAAGGTGCCTTAGGTCGTGGTCTTATACTCAGTGATGCCGCTGGAGTTGATGGACTCACTTATCTTCCAAGTCTTCCGCTGTTATCGTTATTAGATGGCCTTAAGCCATGTTTATTATACTTAGTCTCTATGGAGATATCCGATGTAATAAGTGTGTGATTGCTACTCTGTTATAAATCCTCCATTTGTACTGTGCGTGTCAGCATTACTGATCCAGGGATGACACTGGTGCACAGCAGCACAGGCCATTTGAGGTCTGGTCGCTACAGTTAGACCAAAAGGCATCACTGTGAACTCATATAATCCGTATCCGGAAGTGAATGCTGTCTTGGGAATATCTTCTGTCCGTACTTTCAGTTGATGATATCCCGATCTCAAATCAATCTTTGAGAATACCTTGGCTTGTGCGAGCTGGTCAAACAAATCATTTATCCGTGGCATCGGATATTTGTTTTTGATGGTGACCATGTTGAGGGCTCGATAGTCTATACACAGTCTCAGTGTCCCATCCTTTTTCTTGGCGAACAACACTGGCGAACCCCAAGGCGAGGAGCTGGCTTGAATAAATCCTTTGTCCAACAACTCCTTTATCTGCTTCTTCAACTCCACTAATTCTGAGGGTGCCATTCTATAAGGTTTCTTATAGATGGGGGCGGTGCCAGGTGCTAGTTCGATGCTGAATTCTATTTGTCGGTCTGGTGGCATGCCTGGCAGTTCTTCAGGGAACACATCAGGAAACTCGCATACCACTGGAACTTTTCTCAGTTCTGCAATGTCCATTTTGTTCAGTTTTGGTTGCTGTGATCGTGGCCTTTCTTGAGCGGAAACCCTTATTGTCTTGCCATGATGGTGGGTGAGAATCACGGTCCGATTGAAACAGTCAATGAATCCTTTGTTGGTGGTCAACCAGTCCATTCCTAAAATGACATCCAGTCCTTTACTCTCCAACACGATGAGATTTGCTTGGAATTGTAGTCCTTCGAACTCAATGACCACTCCTTGGCAGTAACCCTGAGCGATTTGCTTATTTCCGGGGGACTTGATGATCATAGATTTTTCCAAGGGGAGTATCGGAAAACCATGTTGTAAAACAAAACTCTTCGAAACGAACGAATGGGAAGCTCCAGAATCAAACAAAACCGTAACAGGTACTGTGTTGACAGGGAACGTACCGAGCATGATGTCTGGGGCATTCTGCGCTTCTTCCCTGGTCACATGGTTCAGGTGACCCTTCCTGTGGTTGTTGTTGGGATTAAAATTGTTGCGCTTGGGGGCTGGATTGTTTCCACCATTGTTTGGCTTGGGGGCCGAGTTCCTTGGCTTTGGGCACTGTTTAGCATAGTGCCCTTCTTGACCACAAGCATAGCAGGTGACCCCTGGATGGTACGTGTACTCCTTGTCCCTGGCATGAAACTGTCCGACGGGCCTTGGATCAGTAGTCGTGGATCTCCTTGCTTCTGTTCGTGGAACCTCCGCCTTGCTTCGGTTGTTGCGAGCAAGAGTCGTCTTGTCCCTCTTTCACTTACGGATATCTTCCAGGCTACGTCGCTCATTCTCCAAGGTAATGGCCTTGTCCACCAGAGTTTTAAAGTCCGGAAAGGTGTGTACAATCAGTTGGCATCTTAGTGCTGGTGCCAGGCCGTCCAGGAATTTTTCCATCTTCTTGTTTTCTGTCATGTGCTCGTCGTAGGCATAACGAGATAGCTGTGTAAACTGACCATTGTATTCTGTCACTGACATGCCTCTCTCCGTCAGGTCATCAAACTCTCTCTTCTTTATTTTTATGATGCTCCTGCGGATGTGTGCCCCACGGAAGCCTTCCTTGAACTCTTCCCAGGTGATGTTGTGTTCACTGGGATGCATGTGTAGGAAGTTTTCCCACCATGCTGCAGCTGCTCCAGTAAGGTAGTGTGGTGCATAAAGAACCTTCTCATGATCTGAACACTGAGCAATAATCAGTTTCCTTTCAATGCCACGAAGCCAATCATCGGCTTCCAGTGGCCTATCGGTGTGAGCAAAAGTTGTGGGGCGAGTCTTCTGTAACTCAGATAACTTGGAATGTGGTTGATAGTGTTCGCGGTGGTTTCCCATATTGATGACATGATTCATCATCTCTTGGTGCTGTTGCTGGCTTTGCTCGAAGAGACGGCATACTTGAGACAGGGCTGCTTCGCTGTCTTGCTGACTGGACTGACCCTGAGTGAAATTGTTGCTAGTTTGTGTCCCATAAACCTCTTCTGGCTGATTGGGCATGGAGCGAGTCCACGGACAAGACATTTTTCCAGTCTGGGGTATCATTTTGCAAAACCCATGAGAAAAACTGTGTAGCACAAGGAAAACTTTGCAAAGGCAACAATTTAAAAGACCTCAAGGTTTTCAAGGAAAACATAAGCGGTTTTGCATGGAGAAAAGACTGCTTAACACAAATCTTACACGCGAAATACAAACACATGATACAGCACTCAGGATGTGCGTACACATTCCTGACATGTTATTTAGACCAGCGTACTCCTCCGGAAGGCAGCAAACACACCAATACAAACTAGCGTACAGAGGAAACACATCATACAAGCAGACATAACGCGCGGCTACTCGGCGCTCTCAGTCGGAGATGGTGAAGATTTCCTTCCCCTTGCCAATGGCAAGGCTCAGTGGTCCAGGAGAATCAACCTCCACCTCCTCTCTAGCTGGCTCCTGGTGCGTAACGATGCGCTGCGGTGACGGTGCGGGAGCGACGGGTGGCAGAGCGGGTGCGGCGGGTGGTGCGGCTCTGACTGGAGTAGGAGCGATGACTCGGTCGAACTCCTCAGTGGTAGGCAGACGGCGAGCAGTGGCCAAAACGGCCGGTGCATACGAGGCTGAAGACGAGACGAATGTCAGAGGCGGCGCCGTGTGGAGAAGCTCCTTCCTGCTGGCAGGACCGCCCCGGACTAAGTCCATGCGGGCAGCCACAAGATCGTCTACGAGGTTGTCAAAAGACTCCTCCAGAGCCTTGAGATACTCAACAACCATCTCGATGGCTTCATCTCGCTCTCCCCGATGGCAGGCGAATGCATAGTGACTGGTGTATGGCACATGGCATGGGAGGTAGCGGTAGCGACGAGTCTTCATCGTAGGAAGGATGTCCCGAAGACGAGCTATCGCCTCACGGGCAGCCATCTGCATGGCATGCCTCTCCGTAGGCATGGCCCTTCCCACAAAACAGAAGTGGCGAGCTGCAGAGCGTCCTCCCTTGAATTGCACCACAGCTTGGTGCATAGACACGTCGTCGCTGAGCTTGTGCTGATAGAGTGTGAACTCCGGGCGGGCTGCTGGCCCGATCGCGAGCTTGGTGATGGAGACGAGGAGCTTGACAAACCCCTCGGGCACGTTCGTGAACACTCGATTCTCACAGCTGCTGCCAGCCATCTACAAAAGTAGGCAAAAATTCTGAGTAGTCATGTCATAAATTTATGATGACCAACAGAAAATAGCTACAATTGCAAAATGCTGAAAAAGCACAAAAGACGCTGATAACCGATTAGCGATCGCACCTAGTGGCTTCCTACAGTCAGCCTGGCTCTGATACCAAGCTTGTCACGACCGGTTTTTCAATAATATAATTATTGAGAGACCAATCCCTTTTACGGACCAGTAAGGAAGAATTCCTTCTCACTGGTAGACAATATCATGGTCACAGAAGAAAAATACCAGGAGTACTGAATATAATACAAAGTTCAGCGGATACTGCCCAACAATTTATTACAAGCACGCCGATAAAACATGACGGCGGATAGGGTGGCATAACTACTAACTCACGATAATAACGGTGGTGGAAATATCACCGCGAAGCGAGTGATATGACTCCTGAAGACTACAGCTCTTCGAGCGTCGGAGTGAGGCTCGAGGAGACTTAATGCGGGTGGCGGAAGCGTATATAATACAAGTGACCAATATCCGGGATCGCGCAGGACTGACTGGGACTCCTCTAGGCGTCGGACGCGCTATCAAACTCTTCATCCAAGAGATCGCCTTCGTCAACATCTGGCCAAATCAACAAGCCAGGTGAGTACTATGAAAGTACTCGCAAGACAGTTCGGACATAAGATATAACAAATGTAAACATGAAGCATATGAACAAGTTAACCAGTGCGTTCAGACATAGAGATAATAAATACTGGGTGCCAAGCGAGGGTCTGAATGACTCCTCGAGAGGAAACTGCAGAATAGTAGTACTGGTGCCAAACGAGGGTCTGAATGACTCCTCGAGAGGAAAATGCAAGAATAATAATGCTGGTGCCAAACGAGGGTCTGAATGACTCCTCGAGAGGAAACTGCAAGAATAATAATAATGCCACAGTCGGACGTCTGAGCGACATCACATAAAGGGCTTATAACAGAAAATAAAAGACGAACATGCCACAGTTGGACGTCTGAGCGACATCACCTAAAGGGCTTATATATTAAAGTAAGAAAACAAAATCATGCCACAGTCGGACGTCTGAGCGACATCACATAAAGGGCTTATATTGTAGCTCAATAATTCAGTAGCTCGAGATTATAAATCATTACAAGTACGAGACAAATACAAGGTTAGTCCATCCATAGTAATAATAATTAAACTGGGTTCACCACTAGAGCTTGTTCACCGGGGGACAAGTTTTCCACGCGGATAGATATGGATATACTGATTTCACTACTTGATCATGGATACGATGACTTGGAAGGATTTGACTCTGCAGAGTTTGTACTTAACCACAGCCAACGGATTTCAGTAGTCACGGGGACTAGTTCCGTTTACGGTGTTTTGGAAGAAACACGTCTAACCAGTACACACCCATTCAACATTCCGAAGCCAGGGATCACCCTCGGCAACGTTCAAGAAAAACCTTGAGACGGGGAGGCTACAACCTCGCGTAGCATGGGATCAAATTTCTATACGCGCGCTCTAAGGGGGTGCCCCCCCCTCTCGGTCCCAACCGGAAACACCCATGCCCCCTGACCGGATGACTGGCTTTAATCCTGGGCCAAGGTACCATCATCCCGGCCCCTCTGTTTGGTGTGTACACGGAAAGAGGTTACCAACTTACTAAACCGCATCCTGGCAAATGAAACATGTGGCAGCACGGAGGGGAAAAGAACGATAACGTGACTCCGTCCACGTTAACGTCGGAATTTGTCGGATGACGCAAGGCTGGCATGCTACAACAGTACCACCTTGCTGCCGTTCATGTCAGCACATGATTAGGCCATCTCTCATCAGAGATCATCGCAACTTTGGAACATGCGGGTAGTTGCCTCACAAGCAACGGGGAACTCACCGATACTCATATGCCACGCACAAACTTTCACGCAAACATGCAAAACACCTATCATATCAAATGTTCAAACATGCTTGCCTGGTTCGGAGAAGTCGGAGTCTAGCTCGGCGAAGTTCGCGGCTCCGTCACCTCTTCCGGAACCTACGGCAATAACGAAACGGGCACTAACGTGAAAATCAACGCGTGCACAGAAACTTCTCCAAAAAATTTCCAAATAAATCCCATAAAAAACTAGACAAAATTTTAAGAGGTCAGAAAAAGAATCACTCAAAAATCACTTTTTATTAAAAAGTTATAAAGGTTTCTGTCCAGGGACCCATCTGAAATGAAACGGAAAAGTTCCAGGGTTTTAACTGAGGAAACAGAAAACGGTTCGATTGGAAATACGCAAGCTCAAGAGGGAAAGCGTATTTGCCCGAAGGCGCCAACAGAAAACGGTTCGAGGGAGAATAGGACAAAGGCTGACAGGGGGGTCCCACATGTCAGGTTTAAAAAGGCTCGCCGGCGCCCGAAGACTGTGGTGGACGCCGGCGTCGAACCACGGCGAGTTAGGAGGATCGGAGGGTACCAAGAGCTTCAGCGTGTTCTTCCGCGTCGGTGGGTGGTGGACTCGACCAACGGGGAGCACCACGTCGACGCGACACTTTCTCCGGCGGACGGCGGCTCGGGTGGTGGTGGAGAACTCCGGTGGAGGGCTGCAAACTGCGAATTGAAGCGCGGGTCAGAAGGAGGGATGCATAGTGAAGCTACTGGCAAGAGATGGGAGGCAGAGGCGCACGCACGGGAGCGAATCGAGCTAGATCCCGTGGCGGGTCGCGGCGGCCGGAGTCGAGGAAGGAGACCTCCTCGGGGCTCTTCCAGTGGCTAGGCGTGCTCTAGGTGGAGTGCAGGGATGGTGTGGGTTCGAGTTGAAGCTCGGGGCCTCTATTTATAGGCGGATCGACGGGGTGGCCGTGAACGGAGAATCTCCGGCGAGCGATTACGGCGATGCAGTGGATTGGCAGGAGGTTTGAGTGGTCAGGCAGCATCAGTGGAGGTTACTGGTGTCGTTCCTCCGCTAATCCCGGCTGGTCTTGGCGTAACGGCGTCGGTCCACGGTGGAGTGGCCGCACGGGCACGTCGGCGGCAGAGAGCGTGCTCCGTGCCCTGCGGTTCACGACGAGAGTGGCAGCGCGTTCGGGGGAGTGGAAGGCCACGCGGCGCGCTCCGGTGGCTTGGGCGGCGCTGGGTGGCGCCGTCGGCGCTGCGCCTCTCTCTGGCGGCCGCAAAGCCGCCGCTGGCGTCGGTCACGGGGCGGCGCACCTTCTGCTGCTCGTCGCCGACGTCCGCAAGGTGCCAGACGCTCGTGCGGTGCAGGAACAAGGGGGAGGGGACGGGGAGCAAGGCGACATCGGGGCACTGTCGAGATCGACAACAAGTTCTGAAGAAAACGACAGTAGCACTGAAATGTTCTCTGAACTTTACTGAACCTGAAATTGACAATGCACTACAGGTGCTCGACAGAATGATTTGGCAATGAGAAATTTTTTCTGGAGCTGGTACTTGGTGAGGTGACCACTCAATGCACCCAGAGGCTGCCTGATTTTACTTGGAATTTTTGGAAAAGGATTTGTATGAATTTCACCAAATTTGACAAATCTGGTCCAAACTTGCAGCAAGTGTAGTTTGAAAAATTTGAACTGAAGACCAGTGGATCTTCATGGATCTTGGTTGAGGGTTCAAAGGACTAGGGAGGGGAATTGGTTTGGGGGCAAAAATCAAAACAGAAAGTGGAGTTCCTTTGTAAATCACCAATGGCTAGAATAGAAGACAGAAATTTGTTTGAATATGTTTTGAATGGAAAGAATTTATATGGAGAGGTACAACTTGCTGGAGTTGATGCAAAACATGATCCAAAGATGAGGGAAGGTTTAGGAGAGTGGATTTGCACTAAGGCCATGGCAAGAAAGAAATGTTGAAAGTGGCAAAGGATTACTCCAAAAGCCATAGTGCATTTTCAAAAAAGATTTTCAAAAGTCATTTTCCCCAAATGAAAAGCATTTTGTCTTGAGTCCAAATAAAAAGCAAGAACCTCCAAGACCAAAGACAGATCTTGGGTGAATCCAAATAAAACTCTTGTCATGAGAAAAATATTTGAAAAGGGAGAGTTCTCTTGGAAAATTTTAAATCACCTCCCTCAAGTCAAATAAAATCTTTTGAAAAAAAATCCAAAAAAAATTTGGGTGTCACAACGGGTCCTTAGCAGCTTGCTTGGTGTGTAGCTGTCGGCAAGCCACCTTGCCTATCTTGGTGCAGACACTTGGGCCGTTGAGAGTTCTCGAAACGGAGCAAGGGCGCAACCAATCCCGACAAAGTTCCTTCGCGTGTAGGTTTTCCTATACCAGAACCAAGACCATTCGAAGGAAACAACCTTACATTTAAAAGAAATTCACTCGAGGTTTCGTGACTTAGCTTTTCGCTGCTGCACTCTTTACGCCACTTGGGACGTCGCTTGTTGGTGCCCACACTCCCTATCCCCCCCGGCGAACTTGTATACGAGGGAACCTTCTTTCCTTTGACAAAAAGAAAGAAGAGGAAATACGAACATGGAACCTTGGCGGTTCATCAGTGCTTGCCAGAAGCAAATGTAGTACGATATCATGGACAAGTATGCATATATATATATATATATATATATATATATGAACATGGAAATCAACAAGAAATGTACATACTGAAGCTTATTGAACTGCGCACAGGGTCTGCGCCTCGCTCTGTACATAGGGTTATATGCCTTGCCGGCAAGGCTAGTACAAAAGGGGGTTGCCGGGGGTCCGGCAACCGCGCCTCACGGGTAAAACTTGCGAAGATGCTCGATGTTCCAGGAGTTGCTCACTGGGATACCATCTTCCATCAGCCGGCCTGCGCCGGTCCTGGTGACTCGTATTACCCGATAAGGGCCTTCCCACTTTGGCGTCAACTTGTTGGAATTATTGCCCGACTGAACATGCCGAAGAACAAGGTCGCCTTCCTCAAAGCTTCGGGCATGAACCTTGCGGCTATGGTAGCAGCGCAAGGCTTGCTGGTATCACGCGGCTCGCACAACAGCCTAGAGATGATCTTCCTCGAGGAGCGTAGCATCATCTTGCCGCAACTGCTCTTGCTCAAGCTCATCATAAGAGAGCACTCGAGGTGATCCATATGTGAGTTCCGTGGGGAGAACTGCTTCTGCCCCGTATATGAGGGTGGCTTGATTTGGTGTCGTCCTGATTGACCAAAGAACCGCCGTCAACTCATCAATCCAGCGTCTTCCGCACTTGTGTAGCCTGTCAAAAGTCCTTGTTCGAGGCCCCGCAACACTTCAGAATTTGCCCTTTCTGCCTGGCCATTGCTTCGCGGATGTGCAATAGAAGCAAAACATATTTTGCTGTCGAGGTCTTGGATGTACTGCATGAAGCTGCCGCTTGTGAACCGCGTGCCGTTGTCGGTGATGACTCTGTTTGGCACACCAAAACGGCAAACTAGTCCCTTGAAGAACTTGACGGCTGATTGTGCTGTCACCTTTCTCATTGCTTCCACTTCTGGTCACTTTGTGAACTTGTTGATTGCGATGTAGAAGTACTCAAAGCCCCACATAGCACCGGGAAAGGGGCCCAGTATGTCGAGCCCCCAGACCGAAAATGGCCAGGAAAGAGGGATCGTCTGAAGAGCTTGAGCTGGCTGATGGAGCTTCTTCGAATGGAACTGACACACTTCACACTTGGTTACTAGTGTAGTTGCATCCTGGAGAGCGGTGGGCCAAAAGAAACCTTGCCGGAATGCTTTGCCGGCAAGGGCTCTTGATCCTATTTCAGAGCCGCATATGCCTCCACGTATCTCTGCCAACAACTCCAGTCCGTCCTCCCGAGGAATGCACTTCAATTTCACATCGTTCGGTCTTTTCCTATACAGGACGTCGTCCACAAACTGGTACATGCCAGACCAATGGGCTACTTTCTCCGCTTCTTCCTGTTCATCAGGGAGTTCCCCTGTTTGGAGGAACTGAACGGTGTGTTGCACCCATGCCGGAGCCTGAGGTTCGACGGCAAGGTCTAAAGGCATGTCTTCTGCCATGGGAGCAGTTGTCTCTATGGCAAGGGCTTGAGGCCCTGTCGGAGCCTGTCGCTCCCCGGCAAGCTTGGAGTCCCCGGCAACATCCTTGGTTCCTGGTTCCACAGGTAACTGGAGGCCTGACTTCCTTTGCTTATTCGGTCCTGCCGATAGTTCAATGAATGGCTGAGTCAATTGGAGCACAAAGGTCCCTGGTTCCACATGTAACTTGAGGGCAGCACGTTTTGACAGGTCGTGAGCAATGTTGTTCTCTGCTCGAGGAACATGCTCTGCTTGTAGACCGTCAAAACACTCTTCCAACTTGCTCACTTCATCTACATAAGCTTCCATCAACGGGCTCTGGTAATCCTTGTTCACTTGCTTCACTACGAGTTGTGAATCCCCATGGACGATCAAATTTCTGATACCAAGGTCTGTCGCGATCCTGAGACCGGCATGGAGCCCCTCATACTCCGCAGTGTTGTTCATCGATCTCTCCCGGGGGAAGTGCATCTGGAATACGTACTTGAGGTGCTCTCCGGTGGGCGCGACAAGCAACACACTAGCACCGGCGCCTTGTAGTGAGAAAGCCCCATCAAAGTACATAATCCAGTCGCAGCTTGTTTCCTTGCCAGGGGGAGTGGTCTCTTGAATTTATTTGTTAGGCTTTGAGGTCCATTCTACAATGAACTCTGCCAAGGCTCTGCTCTGGATTATCGAAGTGCTTTCAAACCTTAGACCAAACCTTGACAGTTCCAACGCCCACTCCACGATCCTTCTGGTTGCATCTGGGTTGTGCAAGATTCTTCGCAACGGGAAGCGAGTGATGACGGTGATCTCATGTGCTTGAAAATAATGACGCAGCTTCCTCGAGGCCATAAGGAGGCCGAAGAGCAACTTCTACACACCAGTGTATCTTGACCTAGCCCCCTGCAAGAGGGAGCTGACAAAATAAACCAGGTGCTGCATCATCTTCTTCCTCTGTATCACTTCGTTTGCTTACGCAGATCCTGCCTTGCCGGCACCAGACTCTGCCCTGTCGGGACCAGAATCTATCGGGGGTCCTTCCTTGCCGGCGCTAGACCCTGCCGGGGGGAGCCCTGGCTCATCGTCCAACGGTCTTGCCACCGCTAGTGCTTCTTCATCAACTTCCCTCTGCGCCACTAGCGCGGCACTGACTACTTGATTCATTGCCTCTAGATATAGCAGCAATGGTTCTTGTGGTTTAGGCGCGACTAGTATTGGCGCAGAGGATAGGTACCTCTTCAAATCCTGCAGCGCCGACTCGGCCTCCGGGGTCCATTTCATTGGCCCTGCCTTTTTCAAGATCTTGAAAAAGGGGAGGGTGCACTCAGCAGATTTGGAGATGAACCTACTCAAAGCAGCAATGCAGCCAGCAAGCCGACGCACATCTTTGACTCGTCTTGGTGCTTCAATCTGTTCAATCGCCTTGATCTTGTCGGGGTTCGCCTCGATCCCACGTTGAGACACAAAGAACCCGAGAAGTTTACCAGATGGGACACCAAACACACATTTTCTCAAGGTTGAGCTTGAGGTTGATCTTGCACAAATTTGCAAACGTTTCTTCCAAATCTTGCACGAGTGTTGCCTTGTCCTTGGTTTTGACCACTATGTCATCCATATATGCTTCCATATTTCCATGGAGCTAGGGATCAAAGACAATCTGATCCGCTCTTGCAAATGTCGAACCAACGCTTTTCTACCCGAAAGGCATTCATATGAAACAATACATACCACATGGGGTGATAAAGGCGGTCTTCTCTTCATCTTCCTTCGACATAAATATGGTGGTATCCTGAATAGGCTTCAAGGAACGACAGCAGGTCGCACCCGGTAGTGGAGTCGACGATCTGGTCAATGCACGACAAAGGGAAAGGATCCTTTGGACATGCTTTATTGATATCTGTATAATCAATGCACAGCCTCCATTTCCCATTTGCCTTGCGCACCACCACCGGATTGGCCAACCATGTTGGGTGGAGCACTCCTCTGACCAAGCCTGCCGCCTCCAACTTACTAATCTCCTCGATAATGAACTCTTGCTACTCCAAAGCTTGCTTCCTGACCTTCTGCTTGACGGGCCGCGCATGAGGACAGACAGCAAGGTGGTGCTCAATCACCTCCTTGGGAACGCCGGGGATGTCAGATGCTTGCCATGCAAACACATCGACATTTGCCCGCAGGAAGGCGACGAGCGCGCTTTCCTATTTGCTGTCGAGGGTGGAGCTTATAGTGAAAGATCCGCCCGTGCCATCCTCCTTGACGGGCACCTTCTTGGTCTTTGGTGGTGCTGCCTTGGATTTCTTGCTCTTGCCGGTGGAGCTCTATGGCACGTCCTCAATGGGAACGCAACACTCCGAGGAGGCGCGTTTTCTGGAGTGGGTGCAAGAGGCCTTGCCGGTGCCAGAAGCCTTCCCGGCGACTAAGGTCTTGCTGGTCTTCTTCCCCTCGGGAGCTACAATGGCAGGAGCAAGTGCCTTGGCGGCAAGTGCTACCACCGCCTCCCGATAGAGCTGGTCGGCACAGACGAGTGCATCTTCCTTGTCACAACCAACAATGATGATGCTCATCAGGCCGGGCATCTTTAGTGTATTGTAGGCGTAGTGCGATGCTGCCATAAACTTGGCCAGTGCTGGACGGCCAAGGATCCCGTTGTACGGCAACGAGATCTTGGGTACATCAAAAACGATCTTCTTTGTCCTGTAGTTCAGCTCACCACCAAATGTGACTGGTAGTGTGATCATACCCTTGGGCTGGCTTCTCCATGGATTGACCCCTTGAAACATGCCCGTCCCTTCAAGATCCCCATCAGGGATTTGCAACCTCTTGATCACCTTGGGCGAGATCAAGTTCAGAACGGCCCCACCGTCAACTAACATTTTCATCACCATGAGGTTGCGAATTGTTTGCGAAACCAACAACGACAAGCACCCGACCGCGGTTGTGCGATCAGGGTGATCCTCAATGTCAAAAATGATAGGCGTGTTGGACCATTTCAGTGGCCTCTGGGGATCGATCGATGGCTCTGTCGCATTGATCTCGCGTGCCCACTATTTAAGTTGGCGGTGAGAAGAATGCAATGAGGCGCCACCATCGATGTACATGGCTTCTGTGGCCTTTTGAAATTCGTGTTCACTGGACTCGTCGTCCTCTTCATGGTCATCATCCCCTTCTTTCTTGTCGCGGCCCCGAGCAGGCCTCTCTTGTTGCTTTTCCTTGCCGCGACGCCCCCCTCGGCGACCGCACTTCTTCCGGACCCCTCAGCACCATCCTGGCCCTTCTCTTGGTCCCGTCTTTCATACTCAGCTTTGTGCCTCTCTACAAGCTGCTCAACTTGCCGGTAGTTCTGGAGGTCATGGCCGTTTGTGTGATGGATCTTGTAGTATTGCTTGTCGGAGCCCTCCGGCTTGTCGGCAGCCACCAAGGCCTGGTAGGCGGTGCACCTGGCAACCCCGTTGCCGGGGTCGTCAACCTTGGCCTTCTTGGCGGTGCCGGGGTTGCCGGATTCCTCGACAGCAAGCATGGTCTTGCCCTTGCACTTCTTGTTGTGTTGTCGGCCCTTCTTTGTCGGGGCGACGACGTCTTCGTCTCCAGAATCACTTCCCACACCGGCATTTTCGCCAGGGTACTTCCTTCCTTCTTCAGCTCGAGCACATCTGTCGGCCAAAACATAAAGCTCAGCAACATCTGTAACCTTGTTCATCGCCAGCTCTTCACGCATCTTTAGGTTGCGCACGTTTTGATGGAACGCACAGATGATGGAGGCAGGATGAACATCTGGGATATTGTACTGCACACGGTTGAATCTCTGTATGTATTTGCGCAAACCCTCGCCATCCTTCTGGGGGATGAGATGCAAATCGCTTGCCTGGCCAGGAGCCGTGTGGCCTCCAGTAAAGGCGCCAACGAACTCGTGGCACAGATCCGACCAACAGGAGATGGAATCTACTGGCAGGTGCATAAACCACGACCTGACGTTGGGTTTGACTACCAACGGGAAGTAGTTGGCAAGCACCTTGCCGTCCCGAACCCCGGCAGCTTGCATCGCAATGGTGTAAATACTCAAAAACTCAGACGGATGAGTCTTGTCGTCGTACTTCTCCAGGACCTCTGGTTTGAACGTGCGGGTAGCAGGACACTGCAACTGCCGTAGCTCACGGGTAAAGGCCGGACAACCTACCTCATAAGGAAAGTCACCAGAATCCCCCGGCGCAGGACTGTACACAGTGGCCCTGCACGCCTATCAGATTGATGGCGTGCTTCTCGTCGCCGCTCAATGGTAGTTCGAGCGTCCTCTTTAACCCGCTCCCGAAGAACTTAACATTGGTCGCAATGAGCTCATGGATCGGGCGAATCCGTGGATCCATCATCACGGGCATCGACCCGCCGAGCTGGCGACCGTTGCTGTCGTGCTGGAGGGGAGCGCGCCGTGGTTGCGGCGCCTCCAGCCCTTCCGCCGTCGGCACGCGCCGGCTCGGTGGATCGATGCCGCGAAGGGCCCGCCTCCTGGTATTCGATCTTTATTGGCGTCACCAATAAGGCTTTGGATAGTAGCCCTCCACTCTTCTGCTTCTCCGCAACAGGAGGGAAGTTGAGGAGTAGCTGCACTCGTGCTAATGCTTCTGCTGGCGTAGATGGCAGCGACAAGCGCGAGGAACGGGAGGTGCTCGGACGTCTAACCATGTTAGAAGGAGCGACGTCATGGTTCCGCGGCCGTGCGCCATCTTAACTAGCATCTTGGCATGCTTGTCGGCCCTGCGCATCTCGAGAATGATGCTGATGGCTTTTCCCGCGGCGGCGCCCGGGGTCACCAATGTCGTGGCGCTGCTCGTCGTGCACGACCTGCAAAGACCGTTGCGCATGCGCTGGCGGCGGCGTCTTGGAGGTCGCCTTTCCGCCCTTGGAGGTCCCTGCGCCGCCTGTAGGCGGCATGGCTCCGTCCTTGGACGTGGCGGCGCGCGGCTCATCGTCTCGGGCATGAACGATGCCGCTCGCCTGGCTTCATATGCCAGAATGTTGTGGATGCTCGCAATCCGCACCTCCGCAACCATCCGCGACCAACCAATCACCCGTCCGTGCTAGCACGGGTGGATCGGCTCCAGACGAACCGATCGACGTGATCGCCTTCTTCTTGGGAGCCATGGTGATCAAGGAAACGACGCGCTAACCGCTACATCAGGTTTGCAGAACCTGCTCTCCCCCTACCTGGCGCGCCAACGATGTCGGGGAAATGACACCTACGGGATCACGTGGATCCCTTCTACAGTTTGGCAGGGAGGAGGGGTGCGCAAAGAGCATATCTAATGATCGACACGATGGGTTTTTACCAAGGTTTGGGCCGCTCAGGAGTGTAAAACCCTAGTCCTACTTGAGTGTCTATTATGTGTTGTTGAGCTTCGGCTAGCTGCTATGCATGCAAGCTTTGCCGGAAAGTCCAAAAAATTCGAATCCTCCTCCAGTACGCCTTTGCCTCCTTTTATATGTCCAAGGGGTCGCCACAGCGGCATACAGGAGGTGGAAAGTAGCTACAGTGCATATGCTTATCACTGACGTCCTAAGATAGACACATTAAATGCGCTACTTACATGCCCTCCAACTTTATCGAGGACAGAAATAGAGCCCGCCCCGTCCGTCGCCGCTTCTCCCCGTCTTGACACGCATCCAGGCTGACGAGGCATGCAATGCCAGGCTGGCTGGCTAGCCGCTGCGCTGGAGCGGTGGCTGTATCTTCACAAAGATCTGCATGCCACCACGCAGGTGCTTGCCAGGCTGGCTGGCCAGTCGCCACACTGGAGTGGTGGCGGGGTGGTGGAGCCTTGTCGCGGCCTTGCCGATGTCCTCGGCAAGGATCTTGCCGGGGCCTCGCAAACGTCCTCGGCAAGGATCTTGCTAGGAACTTCGTCTTCTGGTCTTCACAAAGATCTGTATGCCACCTTTCTTGAGAAAGATCTGGATACCACCACGCATGCGCCCCTGGGTCTTGGTCTTAACATTGTCGATGGTGTCAGAGCTCTCAACCTCAAGGGTGGTGTTCTTATCAGTGCTTCGCAAGGCGCCCCGACAGGGATCTTGCCGGGGCTTCGCGAGCCGTCCCATAAAGGATCTTGCCGGGGGCCCAGCTTGTCCTCTGCTTTCTGGTTATGGGCTTGGTTGTTGTCTCGTATTCTGTCCCCAGTTGTCCCCGTCAAGCCTGGCCGCGGGTGTGGCTCCAACTGCCCGTGCACGAGTAAGGGGTACCAAAAGGGCCCAAACTTTAGTACACCGACAATCCCACACGTGCGAAAGAATTTAGTGTGTGTTGCATCCCACACGATTACATTTTGGAAGGCCTCTGGATCATTGCTCCATATCCCCGACAGTTTCTGGGTCCTGTGGGAAGGACCCCCTATCGCCCACACTCACTTGGCGACGGTCCCAAATGCCGTCGCGGAAAGGGGTTAAAAACTGTTTGTATAGCACCGACGCGTACCAGTGAATCACATGTGTGTCCTTGGGTGAATTTCTAGGTCCCATGTAAGAAATGGGAATGAAATTCAAACATCTGGGCGTCATGGCTCCGCCGGAAATATTGGAAACTTTGTTTTCTTAATTCCTGTAAATCCAAAACATGCCTGAAAATCTTGAAACTTGGCATGGTGTCATGACATGGCACCAAAATGTTGTGGTAATTTTTTTGGCCGAATTGGGACAAGCTTTGGTATAAGCTTCTTGCGAACCGGAGCTTCTCTCAAGAAGGCTCGTGGTTCCGAGAGGGAACGTGTCACCTCCGTGTGCAAAACGACATACACTGCCTTCTCCCACCTTACTTTTTTTACATAGGTCGATTAGACCAAATAGAAGTATCATGCTAAATTTTGGTATTATTCTGGGTACGTTTGGCCTTTTTTATACATTAATTGAATTTCTGGGCATTTAATGTGCATAATTCAAATTTGAACTACAAGCACATGCTCCAGTGCACCAAAGTTGGTTGAAAAATCACATGTGTGTCCTTGGGTGAATTTATAGGTACCATACAAGAAATTGGAATGGAATTCAAACATCTGGGCGTCGTGGCTCGACTGGAAATATTGAGAAACCATGTTTTTTAATTCCTGTAAATCCAAAACACACCTGAAAATCATGAAACTTGGCATGGTGTCAAGACATGGCACCAACATGCTGTGGTAATTTTTTTGGCAGAATTGGGACAAGCTTTGGTATAAGCTTCTTGCAAACCAGAGCTTCTCTCAAGAAGGATCATGTTTCCGAGAGGGAACGTGTCACCTCCGTGTGCGAAGCGACGTACACTGCCTTCTCCCGCCTTGATTTTTTTACACATGCAGCTTAGACCAAATAGGAGTTTCGTGCTAAATTTTGGAATTATTATGGGTTCGTTTGGCCTTTCTATACATTAATTCATTTTCCAGGCATTTAATGCACATAATTCAAATTTGATGTATAAGCGCATGCTCAAATGCGCAAAAGTTAGTTGGAAAATCATGTATGTGTACTTGGGCGAACTTCTAGGTCCCACGGAAGAAGCGGGAATGGAATTCAAACATCTGGGCGTCTTGGCACGGCCGGAAACATCGAGAAACTTGGTTTTAAAATTCCCGTAAATCCAAAACTCGACTGGAAATCATGAAACTTGGCATGGTGTCATGACATGGCACCAAGATGCCGTGGTAATTTTTCTGTCCGATTTGCGAAGGCGCATGCATTAACAATTAACAAAGTCATTTCTGAACAAGTGCTGTCATGTTACAAATCAGAAACACAAGTATTATTGAAACCGTGGGCGTTCTACTTACCAATTATGTGCCGCCACGTATTCCCTTTTTTTATTGGCTAGGAGGTGCCGTGCGGGGTAGCTATTTGAGTATGGGAGGCGTGCGATCAGACCCCTACGCGTGCTCATCGGGAGGAGAGCCCTTTGACCTCTATCCGCCGCGCACCTCCCTCCCAACGTCTCCATTGATGGCGCCCGAGCCCCTATTTCACGGGTGGCTATGTCTCACTGAACCGAGATTTAAGAGAGAAAAAAGAAAATCTGAAAAGACAGTTTTGCACGGATCTTGATGTAAGATCCGATGGACCTATATAGCATAGACTGCGACTTATAGCAAGACTGATGAATATAAGGACGATGATAGTGGATAATATTTGTCTTACATATTTAGGAACATAATTTAAAATGCCACATGCGGTAACTCCCGAAATACACAAGGGCAAAAGAAAAAGGAAGACAACGATCTGGCTCGCTGATCTCTACTTTCTTGATGCGTTGCTGCAGGCCGCGGGAACTAGTCTCCGCGGCGAGCGGCGATGTGCTCTTTCATGTCCTCAAGATGCTGCTTGAGAGCATCCATGGATTCCTCCACTAGCCTTTTGCGCTTGATGCGTAGCATGACATTCTCATCCATAAGTTTCTCCACGATGACGCTGGTCCACTTCAACAAGGCAGTGGTCTCCTCCTGCTACTCCGCACTTTCGACGATCTTCGCCCTCAGCAGGTCGTGCTCAGCCCGGAGCTTCGCATTGCTCTCCCTTAGTTGTCGAATGACGCCGGTAGCCTGTTCAAACGAGGGTTTCATGTCGTCCTACAACCTCGCCCAGCCGGAGATCTGATCCATCTAGCTATGGACGATGTAGCGACTAGACCTCAGACGGTCAAGTCTCTGTGCATCGGTGTCATCCCTGGATCAGTAATGCTGACACGCATAATACTCGAAGGATTTATAACAGAGTAGCAATCACACACTTATTCATCAAATGTCTCAAAAGAGAACTTAATACGATAAATATGGCTTAAGGCCATCTAAAAACGATAACAACGGAAGACTTGGAAGATAAGCGAGTCCATCAACTCCAACGGCATCACTGAGTATAGAACCACGACCTAAGGCACCTTACTCGTCGTCTGAAAAGTCTGCAACATGAAACGTTGCAGCCCGAAAACGGGTCAGCACATGGAATATGCTGGCAATGTAACACATAGAGTAATGAACAGAATAATACTATACTACATGCATATTTGGCTGGTGGAAAGCTCTATGGTTACAGTTTTGCGAAAAGCCAATTTTTCCCTACTGCAAAGGAATAAATTTTATTTAACTATCATGGTGGTTGTTAAACATTGAGAATGGGTGACACCATCTCAGTCCCAATTAAGTTTCAACATTAATCCCAACAAAATTAATTAAAGTAACATGATGAGATTCACATGATAATCCAAGTACTAGATACTCAAGTTGTCCATAACCGGGGACACAGCTAACCATGATTAGTTAAACACTCTACAGAGGTTTGCGCAGTTCTCCCCACAAGACTCGATCTCCTCCGTTGGGATTCTCGCACTACATGATGTTTGAGAAATGGATGACCGAGACATAGTCTTTCAGAAGCGTTTACACCTTACGATCGGGTAGACAGTACCACCTACAACCCCTACATCTGCTAGTCTACCACTATAAGAGTTCGCACAACTTAATAAACTATGCTAGAGCCCATAATAGCTTGTGGCTTCACACGGAAGTTTCTAGCATGAATAATCTCATGATCCCTTTGAGCCTGGGTGGCGGTCCATAAAAAAAACAGGCAATCGCTGGAATACCCAGGTGCCTCAATCCACCCAGATGTGTGTTTAAGTAGCCACCTTAAATTGAACCATTAATCAACAATCTCACATCTGTCATGGATACACTCACCCAATCCACGTCTACTAGCATAGCATAGAAATATAAGCAAACGTAGAAGTAACTCCCAAGGGCTTGGTAATAAACAGGGCAATAGGTTCTACCTCATCAGCTACTTCCCAACCCACAATTTAATCAGATCCTAATCATGCAATTGTTTGAGGATTGATCTAATGCAATAAAACTGGGTATGAAAAGAGGTATGATCAAAGTGTTGCCTTGCTGATGATCCGTGAAACCTAGGGATTCGAAGTAGCAAGCGGCGCACTCCGGGTACTCTATCGCAAACAAACAAGCATACAATAAGTACTCATCTAATGCACATGTAAAACTCAAATAAGAGATCTAACCAGAAAGTTCAACTTAAGAACTCCGGTTTGCAAAAAGAATCAAATCAAACGAAGCAACGAAAGTCAAACGGCGAAAGAAACAAGCTTCGTTTACTAATCTGGACCTAAGTCAAATTTTACAGTAGCAAAACTTGTTTGAGTTGGTTAAACAGAAAGAGGGTTTCGAGACGAAACTCTAGGCGCTTGAATCGCCTAATTCCTACAAACGAGCGAAAAGTTAAACGAAAACGAAAAACAGATCGGAAATCGCGATCAGAAATAATCGCGGAAAATCCGAGAAAAAGAAAAACTGACGAACAGTTTAACGAACGGACGTTCGTTAACTATAACTGAATGATGAACGTGTTCGTTAAAATGAACGAACGAGCGAACGCTCGCTAAATAAGAAAACCGAAAAAACAAAACAAAACCAATCTAAAAAAACCTAGGGTTTTCTAAAAAAACGAATCGGTTTTCTTCAGAAAACCGAGCAGCGGGCGGCTACCTCGGCTCGGGGCTCCAGCGAAGTCCAGCGGCTCTGGCGGGGCGACGGGAGGCGGCGTGGGGCGGCGGGGCAGCGGGCGTCGGGGCAGGTTCCGGCGGCGGGGCTGCGGGTTCGGTGGCGGGCGGAGGGGCGGCGGCGGCGGCTATTTAAGGACGGGGGGGGGGGGGGGGGCGGCGCGCCTTGGGGAAGGGGGCGCCTCGGGAGGCGTGCTCCTCCCGGACTCGGGCGGCGGCAGTGGTCTCCGATCAGGAGACGGCGGCGGGAGGCGGTGGCGCGGGCCGGCCGGCCTGGTTCGGCTGGGCTTCGGCCCAGTCGGGCGCGCGGGAGTTAAAAAAAACAATTCCACCGAAACTGAGAAAAATTCTAGAAAATAAAATAAAATTCTAAAAATGCCAAAATAATTTTTTCACCGTCTAAATAAAATATTTAGAACAAGATGAACATTTTCTTGGCCCTAAAATGCAATTTTGAAAAACGTGCAATTTTCCTAAATTCAAATAAAATAGCAAAACTCCAAATAAAATAAGATTTGATTTTTTTATTAAATCCTCAATATTGCTTATTTTTGGTAAAGTCATTTTATTCCCTCTCTCTTATTTTTATAAATGAAATAATTGAAGATAAAATAAATGAAATCAAATGATCCTATTTTCAAAATTTGAGAAAACCCAAATATGAAAATAACGAAATCCCCAACTCTCTCCGTGGGTCCTTGAGTTGCGTAGAATTTCTAGGATCAAACCAAAAATGCAATAAAATATGATATGCAATGATGATCTAATGTATAACATTCCAAATTGAAAATTTGGGATGTTACAAACCTACCCCCCTTAAGATGAATCTCGCCCTCGAGATTCGGGTTGGCTAGAGTAAAGTATGGACTTTGATTGACTTGCCCAAATGATCGGCGAGCCATTGAGATTAAATGGATCTTCAAGAGGAAGACGGACGCTGATAGTAGTGTTACTATCTACAAAGCTAGAATTGTCGCAAAAGGTTTTCGACAAGTTCAAGGTGTTGACTACGATGAGAGTTTCCCACTCGTATCTATGCTTAAGTCTGTCTGAATCATGTTAGCAATTGCCGCATTTTATGAAATCTGGCAAAAGGATAAACAAAACTGCATTTCTTAATGGATTTATTAAAGAAGAGTTTTATATGATGCAACCAGAAGGTTTTGTCGATCCTAAATGTGTTAACAAAATGTGCAAGCTCCAGCGATCCATCTTTGGACTGGTGCAAGCATCTCGGAGTTGGAATATACGCTTTGATGAGTTGATCAAAGCATATAGTTTTATACAGACTTGCGGTGAAGCCTGTATTTACAAGAAAGTGAGTGGGAGCACTACAACATTTCTGATAAGTACATGTGAATGACATATTGTTGATCGGAAATAATGTAGAATTATTCTGCAAAGCATAAAGGAGTGTTTGAAAGGAGTTTTTCAAAGAAATACCTCGGTGAAGCTGCTTACATATTGAGCATCAAGATCTATAGAGATAGATCAAAACGCTTGATAAGTTTTTTCAATGCGTACATACCATGACAAGATTTTGAAGTAGTTCAAAATGGAACAGTCAAAGAAAGAGTTCTTGCCTGTGTTACAAGGTGTGAAATTGAGTAAGACTCAAAGCCCGACCACGGCAGAAGATAGAAAGAGAATGAAAGTCATTCCCTATGCCTCAGCCCTAGGTTCTATAAAGTATGCCATGCTACGTACCAGATCTATTGTATACCCTACACTGATTTTGTCAAGGGAGTACAATAGTGATCTAGGAGTAGATCACTTGACAGCGGTCAAAATTATCCTTAGTGGAATAAGGATATGTTTCTCGATTATGGAGGTGACAAAAGGTTCGTCGTAAAAGGGTTACGTCGATACAAGTTTTGGCGCTGATCTAGATGACTGTAAGTCTTCATCTGGATACATATTGAAAGTGGGAGCAATTAGCTAAAGTAGCTCCGTGCAGAGCATTGTAGACATAGAAATTTGCAAAATACATACGGATCTGAATATGGCAGACCCGTTGACTAAACTTCTCTCACAAGCAAAACATGATCACACCTTAGTACTCTTTGGGTGTTAATCACATAGCGATGTGAACTAGATTATTGACTCTAGTAAACCCTTTGGGTGTTGGTCACATGACCATGTAAACTATGGGTGTTAATCACATGGTGATGTGAACTATTGATGTTAAATCACATGGCGATGTGATCTAGATTATTGACTCTGGTGCAAGTGGGAGACTGAAGGAAATATGCCCTAGAGGCAATAATAAAGTTATTATTTATTTCCTTATTTCATGATAAATGTTTATCATTCATGCTAGAATTGTATTAACCGGAAACATAATACTTGTGTGAATACATAGACAAACAGAGTGTCACTAGTATGCCTCTACTTGACTAGCTCGTTGATCAAAGATGGTTATGTTTCCTAGCCATAGACATGAGTTGTCATTTGATTAACGGGATCACATCATTAGGAGAATGATGTGATTGACTTGACCCATTCCGTTAGCTTAGCACTCGATCGTTTAGTATGTTGCTATTGCTTTCTTCATGACTTATACATGTTCCTATGACTATGAGATTATGCAACTCCCGTTTACTGGATGAACACTTTGTGTGCTACCAAACGTCACAACGTAACTGGGTGATTATAAAGGTGCTCTACAGGTGTCTCCGAAGGTACTTGTTGGGTTGGCATATTTCGAGATTAGGATTTGTCACTCCGATTGTCGGAGAGGTATCTCTGGGCCCACTTGGTAATGCACATCACTTAAAGCCTTGCAAGCATTGCAACTAATGAGTTAGTTGAAGGATGATGTATTACGGAACAAGTAAAGAGACTTGCCGGTAACGAGATTGAACTAGGTATTGAGATACCGACGATCGAATCTCGGGCAAGTAACATACCGATGACAAAGGGAACAACGTATGTTGTTATGCGGTTTGACCGATAAAGATCTTCGTAGAATATGTGGGAGCCAATATGAGCATCCAGGTTCCGCTATTGGTTATTGACTGGATACGTGTCTCGGTCATGTCTACATAGTTCTCGAACCCGTAGGGTCCGCACGCTTAAAGTTAGATGACGGTTATATTATGAGTTTATGTGTTTTGATGTACGGAAGGAGTTCGGAGTCCCGGATGAGATCAGGGACATGACGAGGAGTCTCGAAATGGTCGAGACGTAAAGATCGATATATTGGACGACTATATTCGGACATCGGAAAGGTTCCGAATGATTCGGGTATTTTTCGGAGTACCGGAGAGTTACGGAATTCGTATTGGGCCTTAATGGGCCATACGGGAAAGGAGAGAAAGGCCCCAAAGGGTGGCCGCACCCCTCCCCATGGACTAGTCCGAATTGGACTAGGGAGGGGGGCGCCCCCTTCCATCCTTCTCCTCCTCCCTTCCCTTCTCCTACTCCAACAAGGAAAGGCCCCACTTGGCGCGCCCTCCTCCTAGGCCGGCCGCCTCCCCCCTTGCTCCTTTATATACGGGGGCAGGGGGGCACCCCAAAGACACAACAATTGATCTCTTGATCTCTTAGCCGTGTGCGGTGCCCCCCTCCACCATAATCCACCTCGATAATATCGTAGCGGTGCTTAGACGAAGCCCTGCGTCGGTAGAACATCATCATCGTCACCACGCCGTTGTGCTGACGGAACTCTCCCTCAAAGCTCGGCTGGATCGGAGTTCGAGGGACGTCATCGAGCTGAACGTGTGCTGAACTCGGAGGTGCCGTACGTTCGGTACTTGGATCGGTCGGATCGTGAAGACGTACGACTACATCAACCGCGTTGTGCTAACGCTTCCGCTTTCGGTCTACGAGGGTACGTGGACAACACTCTCCCCTCATGTTGCTATGCATCCCCATGATCTTGCGTGTGCGTAGAATTTTTTTGAAATTACTACGTTCCCCTACAGCAGGGTCGCGCGTGCGACGGCAGGAGCTCGATCGGTTGTAGGGTCAACAACCTCCATGGCCAGCTCCTGAAGATGGTGGAGGGATAGAGAGAACTTCGGGTCAGAGGGAAAGAAACGAGGAATGGGAGAAGAGCTCGGGCCGTCCGGTGGGAGTGCGTGGTCGGCGGGCGGTGGGCGTGGACGGACGCTTCAACAGGGAAGTGGTGACAGGAGGCCGCGACAGGCTGGCGCAGCGGAGGCGACGGGCCAGCCGCGCCAGGGTGATGCCGCACCGGGTCGGCACAGCGGAGGCGACGGGCGACGCGTTGGCCACGCCGGGAGTGACGGGGGTAGGGGCCGGCCGCGCCGGAGGCGGGGCCGCCGCCTTTCCGCTCGCCAGTTGCCAGCGCCGGCCATGGATCGATGCGTGGGTGTGTTGTGTGGTGTGCGTAGATGGGTGGGGTGTGGGGTGTGGCTGTGGATTAGTGGGTGGGGCTGTAGGTGTGGTAGTGCGTGTGTTAGGACAGGTGGGTGGGGCTGCGTGGGTTTGGACGGGCCGCCACGTCATCGATCAGTGGGATTGATCCGCGTGGTGTGCTTCTTTATTTGTCGTCTGCGTTTTTTATACAGACGGTAAACAGTGTATTTTGCAGTCTGTAATATAAAACGCAAACGGCAAAGATTTTTGCCGTCTGCATTTCATATTACAGACGGCAGAGTATCTTCTTTGCCGTCTGTAATATAAAATGCAGACGGCAAAGATCTTTGCCGTCTGTATTTGGTTTATAGACGACAAAGTTAGCTCTTTGCCATCTGTGTTTTTTTGGGTAGATGGCAAAGGCTATTTTGTCGTCAGTTTTTCTTTGCCGTCTGCAGATGATGGCAAACCTTTTCTTTGCCGTCTACCCAACGAAAAGCTGACGGCAAAGATGACCCCTAACGGCAAATTAGCTGTTTCCTGTAGTGCTTTAGCCTCGACGTCTTAGGGCTCGCCGGAGCTGCTCCATGACGGAACCATCCATCACAACAGAATAGTGCCCTGGACGCCGTCTATAGATTCCTCAGATCTTCCTCCACACCTCCGACAGCCACCTCTGCCTCAACTTCTTCAGCGACCAATCCAATTATTTTGAGGTCGACATGGCTACGACTGAGAGGTTGTACACTTGTCGCATCACTTATTACTCTATGGGGCCGTTTGGTTTTAGGCCTGGCAATGCCACACTTTGCCATACAATGTTGCCAAACTTGCCTAAGGTTAGTTCTTCAAAATGAGAGGCACAAGTTGGCAAGCCTAAGGGAATCTTGCCACACTTTTTGTGTGTATGTCATGTGGGGCCCTAGTGTGGCTTTCCTACGGTGTGGCTTGAACCAAACACTCTCCTAAGTTGGTCAAACTTGCCTAACCTTAGGTGTGGCAATCTTTGGCAATCTTAGTCGCAAACTAAACAGCCCCTACATTCATGTCGATCCATCAGGGCACTCTACTATTCAATTATTCATGCATTTTCTTGAAAGGAATGGAGCAAAATATCCACCTGGACCTACTTTTGAAAATCCTATGCATGAAAACAAGACCAAGTGCATTAGTGGCAGAATAACATTCTAACTATACACGCTTTCATACGGTTTCACTTTAATTTGGCCATGTTTCTTTGCATTCCTCTGCTCTTCTAATTCCTGTGAACCAAACACCCAAGTTGACAGAAATCCTATGTTTACAAATGCTATGTTTCCCACGTGCATTCCTATCCTATTCCGGTGTTTTTCCTCTCCCTGCTTTTTTAGAATCCTGCAAGCCAAAGGAGCCCTTACAGAATTACTTCAGTTACAGGTAGGTGTATAAGAAAACTTTGTGTGGTTTGTCCTGCTCCCTCCGCGACATCGTCCACCTCACCTAAGTTGCTCCATCGATAGAAGCATCCACAAAAGCAGACATCACGACTCCTAATTGTCTTTCGCCGCCTCAGATCTCCTTCCCTGCCATCCGCACCCACCGCAACTGCATCACCATCATCGACTCAGCAGATGAACCTGACGAGTACATGGGTCCACAGGAGAGGTCGCACTATTGTTTCTGCTTATGCTATGCATTGCTTAATATTACCTACTACTTTATCGTCCTATTCACCTCTTAGACTCCATGTCCGGTCCAAATTAATGTTCAAACATGAGTTTTAAAATTACTTGTGTGGCACATATAGAGGCAACAATGAATAGTATCTCTGTCTATTATCTGGTTCACCTAGGGTATGCCTATGTTGTTCATCTTGGGTGGGAAACAAATAGTAAATCAATCATCATCTGTATTTTTATTAAATTAAAGCTATCATCAGCTTGCTATCATTATTTTTGGATCCATCCCCTGGTTGTTACCATCACTCTAGATTTCTGCATGCTCTCCTTACATAATCTCACTATATTCTTTTCGTATGCATGTCAGATACTATACACAGTCTTGTTGAACATGTAGAGAAACAGAGAAGAGTTTTGCACAGCAATACAATGTCATGCAGACATCGCTCCATGGTGGGTTCAATGGCAACCCCCCCTCTCCAGATTGTAATCCAGAGGAAGATATCTGTTCTGAGTCGGATTCAGAAGCAGCTGACCACTCCTATTTACCCCCCAAGGTGTTTGCTCTAACTTGGCATGATTATGTTGGTCATATCATTCATATGTTGCCTTGCAGTGCCTACTTTCGACATCATATATGTATCTTCTTAGTTTAGACATGTTTTGTAATGCCGCGTGTTTAGTTTCTATATCATATCACTACAAAAAAATACACTTCCGTGATGATACGTCTTTGTCACAGTAGGTCAAGTTTTCTGTCATGCATGTACATCCATGCCAAATTTATGACAGAATCAAGATAGTCATACTTGTGCTGTTGTAGAAGTGTTCCATGCCATTACCAAAATTATCATCACGGAAGTGTCCACTTCCATGACGATAAATCACGCGTCACGGAAGTGCTTTCGTCAAGGGTGACCGACACGTGGCATCCACCGTAACGGAACGTCGTTAAGCTATCGGGTCCAGTTTTGGATCCGATAACCCATTAACAGCCCCGACCAATGGGGATTTTCCAGATGTAAAATCATCATTGGCTGGAGGAAACACGTGTCGGCTCACCGTTGGGACAGATGTCATCCACTCATTGGACCCAAAGCGCCTACGATACGTCGACACGTGGCACGGCCGAACAGAGGCCCATTCCTGTGAAAAGGCCGGCCCATTTGACTTGGTCAAAAGGTGGCGGGCCGGCCCACGGCAAGCCTGTTAACGGCATGTTCGCATATAGCCCATTTACAGCCCGCTAACCCAGGGCCCATTTACGGCCTATCTAAATTAGGCCCAGTAGCATCATCTGGGCTGTCCAATATAATTCCAGACCGTTTTAACTTCCGGCCCATGTATGGCCCATGACGTCTTTTGGCCCATATGAGGCCCTTAGTAACCCTCGGCCCCTTAACGGCCCGTGGTAAAACTGGCCCGTAACGAACAGTGTATCACTTTATACCCATTAACGGCCCATTATTCTGTTGGGCCGTTTCCAGCCCATGTTATGTTTCGGCCTTCTCTGGGCCCATTTATTCTTGGGCTCATTTCTAGCATTCGGTTAATTACGGCCCGTTACTGTCATTTTCTGCTTGTGGACCAAATTCAGCCCGTGGTTACAGTCGGCCCGTTTGTGGCCCGTTAATACGTTGGGCCGTTTTCATGTCAAAAAAACCCGTTGGGCTGTTTTCATAGAGTTATCAAATACGGCCTATTAACGGCCCGTTGTTGTCCACGAATAGTACGGCCCATGATTGGCAAAATGATGATATGCCGTGTAGAAGGCCCATGGATCCTACGGCCCGTAAAAGGCCCATGAATCGTACGGCCCGTAGAAGGCCCATGGATCCTACGGCCCGTATAGAAGGCTAATGGATCCTATGGCCCGTAGAAGGCCCATGGATTATACGGCCCGCAGGAGGCCCATGGTTACAACAGTCCCTGTGTTGCCATGATTATTTTGGCCTAGTTTCCAAAAATAGGTTACTAGGGCCACTAGAAAATCACAGAAAAAGAACTCAGTGACTACAAGCAAACAACTAAACAAGACAATAAGGAAATAAATAAGCCAGCAATTAACACTAGCCTATTACCGCTATTACACATATTACATCCAATGGGCATCAATGTTCGCCACCAGTGCAAATATAGGGAACAAAGCAGCAAATTACATACACTGGCCGTCAAAATTGGCCATCAACGCATATAAACGCGGCAGCAAAACAAGAGCATAACTGAAACAACTTCTGAAGAGCTCAAGAAACGTGGTACCCACCATGCTGGCAATAAGCTTAGCAAGCTTATTAGCTTTGTCCTGTTTGGTGCTAAAATCCTCCAATGCTTGTTGTTGCACCAGAAAGCATGCATCTGAATGCTCCAGGGACATCCGCGGTCCTTCCGCTTCTTGTCGTAGCGCAGCTGATAGATGTCTTTCAGCTTGTAGTTGAGAGTCAAGAAACCGAACTGATTGAGACAGTGAGTTTGAATATCTTGTGCAAGTGGTAGTGGCCAGTAACTCAAACACTAAACCAAGACAGGACTTTGGGGTTGTCTCACTGTCATCGAGATAGTCTTCCTTAGCTATTTTATCAGCTTTGTTGGAGACCAACAAGGATGTGTCACTATCCTGAACCTTATATGCATTACTTCCTTTACCATTGCTTAATAAGGCACTCTTCCCCAATATTCTGTCAGCATTCTAAAAGAAGAAACAAGCAGACACATAATAGGTTTAGCATGTACTAGTATATGAAGCTCATTTCGGTGAACCCGTTCATTAGTAAGGTGGACATGATTAAACTACCAAGTCTTCTATTGCCAAGTACTAGTACATCATAAAAGCATCAAACAAACATATATCTATGTCCTATGGTTACTGCGTTGTCTTGCCAAATCAAAATAGAGACACGGTTCAAATCATATCAGTTCAAGACAAAGCAGCAGTGAAAGAATACAAAGCGTGGGAAACTACACGACACAACAAGACTTCAAATGGGTACCACGGGTCTACATGTACAACAACACTATTTGCTTTGTTGTGATGCTAGTAGTGTGCATGATATGAGAAGTCAACTGTATACACAATTGAAATTGAAATCAACAGAGCTATTGATAAGAGCAAGCCTGTTAAAGAAACATGTGTGAACATACCTGCTGTGCCATTGGAGTTTCGATTGGATCCTTCAATTTAAAAATAAGTTTGTATGAGTAAATACAGTGATACAAGAGCAACGCAGTATGCACAATAGCAATCATAATTAAAAAGGCGGGCCTAATAGAGTGCTTAAGCGCGCCTAGGCTCTAGGCGTTGGCGAAACGCATTGCGCATAACTATGCTTAATCTGTGCATAACTGCACATCAGCATGCACTTTGGTCAGTAAAGCACAAGGTGGTGGCAAAATGCACAATTAACGCCTAGCGCTTTTTGGAACTATGATAGCAATGGAATCTTAAATTAGAACAGTTGTTCTTCAGGTTTAGGCACTTGTTCTACATGAACATAGTACAGTAAGACGCAAGAATATAGTACTTAAAAATAGAAAATTAGCTCATAGACCTTACCACATTCTTGGTTCGGGACCAGTACAGAACAAGGTGTTCCCAGTCATCGTCCAGTAAATGTGTCTCAGGAGAACATTAGGGAATTTGATGAGTTTCTTTGCCGGTGAAGTACGTTTTCTTCAGGCAATTCCGATACTGCGACCAAGCATTCTTGAAGATAGCAGAGGTATTAGCACAGGTTACCTCATCCTGAGTTTCGAAATCGTTCCTTCTCTATAGAGAAAAATGGGAAAATTTGTTGTATTATAACCATCATGGAGGTAGGATGTATGGGACAAAGCAAACTAATTGCCATGAATAACATTACTTACACATAACTCCTGGACAAACACCTGCAACTGGCATTTTCCTTCATCTTCATTATAATATTTCCAAGATGGGAAGATACGCACATACGATTTAACAACATCAAATGCGATAGATGCTAAACTACGACTAGCTGGTTGTGCTTCCTCCACAGGAATAGGTGTACTAACTTGTGGAGTTGTGGTTCGCCGTGGTAGTACTGGCCCTTTGGGCACTGGAGCTGCCTTACTAACTGCTCTTGTTTGGGAGCTTTGTGGTGGAGATGGTGTTGTGTCAACAGGAACTGGGTTACTATCTACTTGGGTTGGGGTTAGATTGGGTGAAGCTAGTTCTCTGTCCATCGTAGTAGGGGTACAATCTGCAAGAGTTTGGGTTATGTGTGGCAGGGCTGGTTCTCGTGCATGTACAACCGGGGTGCTATCTCCACCAAGAGGTAGCACTGTTTTATTTGAAGACCGTGTTTTTAGTCCGCTAGATGCTGGAATCACCCGCTCCAATTCAAATGGCTGATAAACAGGAAACATAGTTGAATGTACAAACATTGTATGAGAGACAGATGCAATAGATACTGTGGAAAAAAGAGGACATGAAATAGTTGACATGTATATTGTTTAACTAAAATGGATAGCATGACATAATTTCACATATATGATGTCTATCTAAACTGGATACCATAGCATAACATAATTCAAAGATATGATGAATAACTAAAATGTCGTGCCAAGTTAGAGCATACACCTCGGTGGGGGAATAGGACTGGTCATCTGTCTTTAAATCCATCTCTGAGGAGCTATCGGGACCCCATAAGAGATCTGCTTCGACATGTAGCACTGTCTGCTCTGAAGGCCTTGTTTTCACTCCAGATTTTTCAATCTCCCACCCAAATGGCTGATTCACAGGAAGAGTAGTTTAATGTACAAACATTGTCGACAAATGGAAATGTAATGAAGAAAAGGATGGGCAAGATATCATTCAAATATATGATGCCTGGTTAAATAGGATGGCATTGCACATTTCACATATATTATGGCTGGCTAAAAGACATGAGACTGCATAATTCCCATATATGATATAGAAACTAAATAGGTGGCGATAGAACATGTCTAAACTAAGCAGATGACATATATGATGTCAAAAGTAGGCACTGCAAGGCAACATATGCATGATATGACTAACATCATCATGCCAAGGTAGAGCAAACACCTTGGGGGGTAAATAGGAGTGGTCAGCGGCGTCTGAATCCGCCTCAGAACAGATATCTTCCTCTGGATTACAATCTCGAGAGGGGTGGGGAGGGTTTGCCATTGAACCAACCATGGAGCAATGTCTGCGTGACATTGTATTGCCGCGCAAAACTCTTCTCTTTTCCTCTACATGTTCAGCATGACTGTGTACAATATCTGACATGCATACGAAAAAAATATGGTGAGATTATGTAAGGAGAGCATGCAGAAATTTAGAGTGATGGTAACAACCAGTGGATGGATCCAAAAATAATGATAGCAGGCTGATGATTGCTTTAATTTAATAAAAAGATAGATGATGATTGCTTTACTATTTGCTTCCCACCCAAGATGAACAACATAGGCATACCGTAGGTGAACCAGATATTAGACAGAGATACTATTCATTGCTTCCTCGATATGTGCCCCACAACTAATTTAGAACTCATGTTTGAACATTAATTTGGACCTGACTTGGAGTCCAAGAGGTGAACAGGACGATAATGTAGCAGGTACTTTTAAGCAATGCATAACATAAGCAGAATCAAAAGAGTGCGACCTCTCTTCTGGACCCGTGTACTCCTCAGGTTCATCTGCTGAGTCGATGATGGTGATGCTGTTGCGGTGGGTGCCGGCGGCAGGGAAGGACATCTGAGGCGGCGAAAGACGGTCAGGAGTCGTGATGTCTGGTTTGGTGGATGTTTCTGTCGATGGAGAAGCTCAGGTGAGGTGAACGACGTCGCGGCAGGAGCAGGACAAACTACACAAAGTTCCCTTCGACACCTACCTGTAACTGAAGTAATTCTGTAGGGGCTCATTTGGCTTGCATGATTCTAAAAACGCAGGTATAGGAAAAACACCGGAATAGGATAGGAATGCACATGCTAAACATAGCATTTGTAAACACAGGATTTCTGTCAACTTGGGTGTTTGGTTTACAGGAATTGGAAGAGTAGAGGAATGCAAAGAAACATGGACAAAATAAAGTGAAACCATATGAAAGCGTGTACAGTTAGAATGTTATTCTGCCACTAATGCACTTGGTCTTGTTTTCATGCATAGGATTTTGAAAAGTAGGTCCAGGTGGATGTTTTGCTTCATTCCTTTCAACAAAATGCATGAATAATTGAATAGTAGAGTGCCATTGGAAAATTCCCTATTGCTATGTTTTTCCGTCGAACCAAAATAGCCCTAATGCATCGACATGAATGTATAGTAATAAGTGATGCAACAAGTGTACAACCTCTTTGCCGTAGCCGTGTCGACCTCAGCATCATTGGGTTGGTCGCTGAAGCAGTTGAGGCAGAGGTGTGCAGGAAGATCTGAGGAATCTGTAGACGGCGTCTAGGGCACTGCCCTGTTTTGATGGATCGTTCTGTCATTGGAGCAGCTCCGGTGAGCCGTAAGACATCAAGGCTGAAGCAGCACAAGACAGACATCGTCAATCTCAAGTGGGATTCTAATAGCATCTCCAATAGATGATGTAAAATACATGTAAAATTTACATCACCAAAAACCACCTGACTACAACGGATGAGGTAAAAACTGTTGATTCTGAACTTAACTGTCGAAACTGAAATTTACTGTGGAATCTGAATGTTACTGTCGAAACTGAACGCAATGGTAGCAGAGAGGCACTTGACATTTAGTTTAGGGAGGGTCTGCAGTTCATCTTCAACCTGCAACCCCCTGAGCCGCCAGCCACCACCGGCCGAACCGCCGGCCCCAGCGCCGCCTCGCCGCCCTGAAACAACTCCCCACCGCCGGTCCGCCGCTGCCCCGGCCAACCCTATAGGCCCCCCGCCCCCACCCTGAACCCTAAGATAGATAGTGGGGTACCTCTCCGGCGAGCCCCCGTCCCTGCTGCGGGTGGTTCTTCCTTAACTCCAGCGAGCCCCCCACCCCCTGAAAATCGACAGACCCAAAAGTTGATTCAGTCGACTGAAGTGTAGCTAAATTGGAGCAGAGCAGTAGCAGCAGCGCGAGCAAGCGAGCGAGAGCCGGAGCAGCAGCAGCTGGGCGAGCGAGCGATCGAGAGAGACCCGGAGCAGCAGCAGGAGCAGCAGCGTGAGCGAGCGAGCGAGAGCCGGAGCAACAGCAGCAGCGCGAGCGAGCAATCGAGCGAGAGCCGGAGCAGCAGCAGCAGATCCGGCCGGTATGGACACCACCGCTGAAGGGGCCTCGCACTGGGGGAGAGCCGCCGTGGGGATGTCGCCCGCTGCGCCGGCTTCAAGGTAGCCGCTCCATGGGGGTGCGGGATGGAGCATCGTCGGCGCCGGGAGGTTGAGCTAAGGAGAAGGTGCGATGCGATAAGTGTACAACCTCTTTGGTGGCGCTGAGTAGGCCTCGGCTTTGTTCGAGGAGTCGGTGAGGATGCTGTGGTTCCGGTGGAGCAGGTTAAGGCGACGCTGTGGGGATGGAGCAGCCGTGATAGACGAGGCGATCGTCCGAGCAGCTCCTTGGAGGCGGAGGATGGGGCGACTGAACCGGCGGGACGATGAGATAGATAACGGATCCTCATCCGTGGAGGTGGACGAGGGACATCGAGCTGTTGCGGTGGACGACGTCGTCGGGGAAGAGGCTCCGGCTGGGTAGCGGTGAGGTGGCGGACGGAGGAGGGTGGGGTTTCGCGGCTGGAGCGGAGAGGTTATGGCGGCCTGGGATTTTGAATGGCAAAAAGGAGGCGATGGGAGGGGGTGAACCATGACTTAGGGACGCGCTTGTCCAAAATGTAGGGCGTCTTACAAAATTACCCCCACCGATTTGAACTAGCGGCCATTTCGGCTCAGGGTTAGAAGGGGGATTTTGCGTGTCGGGATTTGGCAGCTGGAGGGAGTTTTCGCGTGCGTTGTAATTTCGGGATAGCAAGGCTCCGGTTGTGAAGGCGCCAGTTTTGGGAGCACGATATCTAAATTTTCGGGATATAACAAGGCGCTGGTTGAATTTTAGGGACAAGCCTAACGTGTAATATTGTACTTGTACGTACCAAGTCAATTCGCACTTCCCTCAACCAAAAAGAAAACGAAAAAAATAAAACTATTCACACCACACAAAGAGAGAGTCTTGCCCCGTTTTACTATAAAAATGCTATTCAAAGCTACTCCCTCCTTCCATCTATATAGGGCCTAATGCGTTTTTCGATGCTAACTTTGACCAAATATTAGAGCAATAATATATGACATGCAACTTACACAAAGCACACCGTTAAATTCATCTGTGAAAGGTTCTTTCAATGATATAATTTTCACATTGTGCATGTCATGTACTATTAATCTTGTCAATAGTCAAAGGCGGTCTTAAAAAACGCATTACGCCCTATATAGATGGAAGGAGGGAGTATGAATCCATGTTATGTCCAATTAAATTTTTTTGCTTGCTGTATAATGCATGTAACCTACTCATACCAACATTTTAGTGCATTCCAAATGTCTATACTACCGCTGCAATTCGAACTGAATTTGAATTCGTTTCTCTATTTCAATAAGAATCTACAATCTTGATTGTTGCCAACTTCAACCATCATTCGTGTATTACCTTAATAACACACCACATGATTACTATAGAGATAGATATGAACTATGTGTACTACATGAACTCGAATTCTATTTTTTGAATACACTTGATGTTGATTCCAAATAATAGTACATTTGATGTACTAACTATATATTCATAATCTAAACCATGTTCCATACGTGTACACCGTGTTTATCACACATAGTATAGTGCCCCGCCCCCTACATTATGACAAGTATTTAGACCTGAGCTGCAAAAGCCACACATTAGCCCAAATTATGATCAATGTTCTATATATTATACGTAGTACTAGCAAGATGCCCATGCGTTCCACAGAACATCAACATGATCAAGGGGAGGCCTAATTTGCAAATATGGAGAGGGGTGTGGGTATCTTTTTTCAAAATTGCCATAGTTTCCTTCCTATCCGTCAGATATAAATCGGACGGCCTATATTGCAGGATGGCAGGCACACCATCATCAACAACTCCATTTTTTATAAGAGTAGAGATAAAATATATTATATGTAGTATAACATGTTCATAACCACACCATGTGTATCACCGTTATATATATTCACACATGCGTCGGTTTAAAACACTATGATAAATTCTTCAAATATCCGAATTCGCTTTTTATAATGAAGTATGATCTCTATTCGTCTTTTACACCCACACAATCCTCTTATCTTTGTAGCTAGCTAGCACTAACTTTCTCTCGTGCATGCACACGCCCGCATCCCTCTCACGCTCCCTCAGCATTCTCTAGCTCCATCACACAAATTCGTCTTTTCACTTTAGGTCGTTCACCCATGGTGTGTGTAGGCCCCCCAGCTCCTTCTTTACGGCACACATCGATCGATATGCCTCTCTAGCCAGGTGTGCCTAGCACAAAACACAAGCTTCCCCTCTTCTCTTATCACCGTCCATGCCTCACTCCCACCACTCTTTTCATCGATCTCATACTCGCACACTCCTCCCCCCTCGATATAGTATGACTCTCGCACTACCTCCTAGATGCATCCCTCTCCCTCTATCCTTCTCCACGTGCCTCATTTTCTTCTAACACACACATGCATGTATACCAATCGATCTCCCAACATATACCTAGGTCGACTTTAACTATTCCCCCCCCATCGATCGACGTACCTCACAAGTTATGTCTCTCCTTTCTCTGACAAAGGATCATTGATCTTCCTATGTAGTTATGTCTGCTTACCACAGCCATATCGCCCCCCTCATCATTCGTGCATGCCTCCTGACCAGTCTCTCACACGAACGTGCACAGACAGGTAGCCATCCCCTCTCTTATTTATAGTGCAGGCGTGCCCTCCGGTTGTCTAGCAAGCCTATCCCACCATTTGTTAGAAGCAACTACACTACCACGCCCTCCAACACTCTAGCTCTATCTCTCTCCCAACCTTATTCCTCTCCTACACATATGCATGGATGCCGATCGATCTCCCTTAATACATGAGGTAGATAGATCTCCCTTAATACATGAGGTAGGCCTCTCTCCTCCTCCACACATATACCAGCCATTGTACCTCTATAGTTAATTAGGCCTCCCCCCACCACACACTGATAGTCGAGCGCTGTAGGTAGGTATCCATGCCACAGAGACAAACTGCACATGTCCCTCTCACGTTCCAGTAGGCCAGCCGCTCTATATCTTTGACGTGGGCACACACAAATTCGATGGCACTCTTTATCGATCACGCGCGCGCACACACACACATCATCCTCTTCGATTCTATGGACACCTCAAGCCGATGATACCTCCACTCTCTTCTCGTGGATCGCCCCCTCTATATATATGATATATCCAGGACTCTATTTCACACACATTGCATATGTTACATTTTTTGATTGACCCCACCCCCCCCCCAAAAAAACTCTCACGAACCCACACACTATATCTCTCTACGTTTGTATCTCTCTCACACAACCCCACGTAGGTGGTGTACATATACAAGAAGAGAATAGGTGCACCGTGCACGTACTCACGCTTCGTGCCCAGCCACACCCGCGCGGGTACACGGTGGAGCTCATTTCTGTACAAAATGGCAGCCCACGTGCTAATTTGAACGCGTGTAGCGGATGTTTACCTACGGAGGTCGTGTACCACGCATGCACGAAACAAAGTTCGACTTGATGCATTGGAGCATTATTTTTAAATAAAGTTATATCGCTCAATGGCACGTACACAGAATATAAAATGATTTTTATGGAGAAAAAGGTAGTCCGCTCCACTATATACAATGGAGCCTGCCTGCCTGGTTTTTCTCTCTTCAGAGTATCTCACACAAGCATGCGGTGGCCTCTCTCTCTCTCTCTCACTGTTGGTCACTGATTCGGCCGCATCCCGTCCGCCGGCAGAAAGGGAGGACATGCATTGTTTCTCCGTTCGACGGCGCTGAGGCAGCACGTCCCGATCAGCGGTACACGCCGTTCTCTCTGACCTAGCTCCAGCGTGGTAGGGCCTATGCCACCTGCTCGCTGCTGCAGTATGGGCAGATTCCGCCCGCCGCCGCTCACCTAGTTACATCCCGATGACCTCCGGGTATCCCCTCCGGCCTTGCTCCACTGCCCTTCTTCCCACGTCGCTGTATGCGGATCTTCCATAGTTCTTTGCCCAAAACGTAGCTCGTCCGGCGTACTTTCCATATTGCAATCTTGCCCTCAGACCGTTTTAGACAAACACAACCGTGTTGTTATCTTCCCTTAGGACAAGGAATATTCTTCTTTTTTGTCGTCGCATGTGTCATCAACTGTTATTGGCCAGTCATTGTTTCCTTTCTACCTCTTTTTTGCAAACACGACTATCCATTTCACCTCGTTGCTATTGCGACCTTTCGGTGAACGGCACAAATCACTTTTTTCTTAAGAGTGTTTAGTGCAGTTCTACCAAAATGTCACACGGGCAACGTCTCTACATTTCAGTGCGACTGCACAAAGGGAGATTGGTTTTGCTCTATCCTCCTCATCGAACTCCGAGCCTAATCTTCTCCAACTAGTTAGTCTTAAGAGAGACTCCAAAGGTGACCGGCTTCTATTTGTGTGTTTATTGTTTCATCAGCAGTCCTCTATTATCGTAATCACACTTAATATCTTTGGAACAGGGACGCTCAGCTCAATTTTAGTGGAACTGCACAAAATGATCGGAATGTTGCATGCTCCAGACTGCTACTTTTTTTCCAACATGCCTTGTTGATTTAGACAGAGCTGGGGGACGTTGTTGCCAAGGAAAGCATGGATCAGTTTTAATTTAACACCTTCTCACAACTTTTTCTTCAGTTGTGATGTAAATATTAGCTCTGATTAGCAAGGAAGTTAGTTTTTTATTGTTTCCGAAAGAGCATCGATGGCAAGACACACGAAACAAAAGATGAAAGCTCACACCATTGTACAATTTCATGTCGCTGGAAAATTATTTGTATAGTACGTCAATTATGTAAACAAATGCTGGAAGCTTGATAGCATTGCGAGAAGCCTCTTCGGCATCCGGGTCCATGTGCCATGCACAAAATTATACTCCTTCGTTCCTAAATATTTGTCTATTTACAAATTTCAAATGGGCATATTTTAGAGTGTAGATTCACTCATTTTGCTTCGTATGTGTACTCCCTCCGTTCCTAAATATTTGTCTTTCTAGAGATTTCAACAAGTGACTACATACAGAGCAAAATGAGCGAATCTGCACTCTAAAATATGTCTATATACATCCGTATGTAGTAGTCCATTTGAATCTCTAAAAAGACAAATATTTGAGTAGTCACTCGTTGAAATCTCTAGAAAGACATATACTCCGGAGTATATTTAAGAACCGAGGGGGTAGTGCACAGCCGCATGGGAGACTCAGACCGGTCGTTGCGCTGCATTAATAGTGAGTAATGAGCAGTCAAATCATAGGCCCCACCTTTCCCACTGTAAGTTGCTCGGAAGAAGCAACCATCAATACGCACTTCTTTGAGTCCGCTCATACTACTCCATCTGTCATTGTTTATAGAGCGCGCTTCAGAAAAAGAGAAAATCTCTGGGACCAAGGCGACTAGCGATCGGCCTGAAAAATAGCATTGGTAGTTATAGCACGGCGTCTATTACTAGAGGAAATAATGCGTACACACATGCATGCAGTGCTTCCACCCCGGGTACACACATGCATGAACTTACTCCACTCTGTAGTACTACATCGAGAGAAAATTGCGGTTACCACACCCTAATTAATTGAGCATTAAACCAAACGCGTCTAAAGTCTCTCTGGTGGTGGAAATGCATTGAGAGAAATGCATCATAATGAAGCGCGCCCTGTAAACTGTGACGGAGGGAGGGGTAGTATGAAGCTGCAAAACCAAGTACGCGTATGGCCAGTCGGTCAACGCACCTCCTCTTGGCATATCACTGACATGTGGGACCGGAGTGTGAGCAAACCGATCTCAATTGACGGCAAAATGGCCAACCCGCTGTTCCGCCCTTCTCCGGAATAAATGTGTACTTTATCATAGATTAAAAAAATAAGAGTACAGAGGCTGCACCATGCGGTTCTAGTAGTAGTACTACTCGTACTACTAAACCTTGCGCTTGGCTCTGCGCCTCTTCGTGAAGTCAAACAATCATGGTACTCTGCATGTGCGGTACTACAGTGTATGCCTCTGGCAATCTGACACCGAATGAACTGATGCATGTCCACCGCCTGGGCGAGGGTACGTTGCATTAGTCAAAAGGCGTAAGTGAGCTTCACCTTGTCCTGCAAGCTTCTCCTCGTTCTGCGAGTTGACGGGACACACCAACAAGTAGTGCTAGTCCATACTCCCTCCTTTCCGGTTAATATGGCTTAATCTTTTTGTGGGTAAATGAGAGAGCTTTATTCATATATAAACATTCTTAGGACGATCAGCCAAGACACTGGTCACTAGGAAGCGAGGTACCCCACAAAAAAAGAAGTAGGAAGCGAGGTGTTTCATCAAGCCAACTCTCGGCCACATTCAATGTGCAGCAAGCACGGTTCGCACAAAGATGCGCCGCAAGGTTTGCTGACCTGTTTACATGCTGAATAACAAAAAAGAGGAAATATTACCGAGCGCTCCTATTTGTAACAGGATATGAGCCAGAATTAAGCGAGAATTGTGGCGAGTGTTCCATGCAATCAACTTCCATTATCACATGCGAGAACCCTCGAAGAGAACAAAATGTGTTGAATATTGCTTTATCACATTTAAAAAATATAATAAGAGTGCAGACGCTCCTCCATCCGGCTCCTAGTACTAGTATTGTACATACCTCTATAGACTATAGTAGTAGTACTAGTACTAGTAAACTTTGCGCTTGGCTGTTCGCCTCTTCGGGAAGTGCAACAATAATAGTACTAGTATAGTGTATGCTTCTGGAAATCTGACACCGAATGAACTGATGCACGTCCACCGCCTGAGCGAGGGTACGTTGCATTAGTCAAAAGGCGTAAGCGAGCTTCACCTTGTCCTGCAAGCTTCTCCTCGTTCTCCGAGTTCATGGGACACACCAACAAGTAGTGCTAGTCCATACTCCCTCCTTTCCGGTTAATATGGCTTAATCTTTTTGCGGGTAAATGAGAGAGCTTTATTCATATAATTAACATTCTTAGGACGATCAGCCAGGACACTGGTCACTAGGAAGCGAGGTACCCCACAAAAAAAGAAGTAGGAAGCGAGGTGTTTCATCAAGCCAACTCTCGGCCACATTCAATGTGCAGCAAGCACGGTTCACACAAAGATGCGCCGCAAGGTTTGCTGACCTGTTTACATGCTGAATAACAAAAAAGAGGAAATATTACCGAGCGCTCCTATTTGTAACAGGATATGAGCCAGAATTAAGCGAGAATTGTGGCGAGTGTTCCATGCAATCAACTTCCATTATCACATGCGAGAACACTCGAAGAGAACAAAATGTGTTGAATATTGCTTTATCACATTTTAAAAATATAATAAGAGTGCAGACGCTCCTCCATCCGATTCCTAGTACTAGTATTGTACATACCTCTATAGACTATAGTAGTAGTACTAGTACTAGTAAACTTTGCGCTTGGCTGTTCGCTTCTTCGGGAAGTGCAACAATAATAGTACTAGTATAGTGTATGCTTCTGGCAATCTGACACCGAATTAACTGTTGCACGTCCACCGCCTGAGCGAAGGAGAGCTTGCATTAGTCAAAAGTTTCTCCTTGTCCTGCGAGCCACCGCGCGCAAGCTTCTCCCGTCCTGCAAGCTTCTCCTCGTTCGGCAAGTTGACGGGACACAACAAAGTAATGGTAGTCCATACTGCCTCCTCTCCGGTTAATATGGCTTAATTTCAAACGAGATAAATACACGGTCTGTCACTGTATATTTGTAAAAATACGGTCAGTGGACTTCATAATACGCTCATTGCGCTCAATATATACATTTTTCGGTGTTTATACGGTCACTAGCTCACCCTGGCTGAGTATGTGTGTGCATGCACGTCTAGGTTGAGCACTTGAGCGTGACCGTGTGTGTTCCGTCGTGTGCTCGGACATGCATGCATTAGGGCGTTGCGCGTGTTTTTGCGTCCATGTGTACGTGTGACTGTTGCATACACGTAGGGGGAGTACGTGTAGGGGCCACTAAAGGAGCAGTCAAATCACACAGTAAGTTAGTCGGAAGAAGCAACCATCATTTCACTCTTCAATGACACGTACGCAATATAAAATGGTTGATAAGGAGGGAAAAAGAAAACCACTATATATACACTAGCAGGAGCCTAAGCTACAAGCCTGCTTGCTTGGGTTGCTCTCTTCACAAGCATAGAACGACGGTGGCCACACCGCTGGTCACATATCCAGCCTGATCCCGCAGCTGGGGGAAGGGAACAATGTTCTGTGTAGACGCGGTCAACATCGGCGAGGGAGAAAATACACAGTCGGTGCATCCTAATCGGGGGTCACCGCGGTATGGGCCGATGCCGCATCCCAACCGCCCTTCTAGCTACAGCCCGATGTCCCAGGTAGTCCATCTTCCTTTTGGAGCCGGCTTGCTCCACTGCCGCAGCTCCCCACGTAGCTCCATCTCCATGTCGATCTTTCTCTACTTCTACCGGCTTCTACTTGTGATGAGTTTATGTCTCATGAACTAGTGCCGGTACTATTATTCTAATCACACTTCTTCAATATCTTTGCCATCAGGGATGCTCAGCTCGATTTTAGTGGAACTACACAAAAGCATCGTATGATCCGAGGGTGCCAGCCGTCTTTCCTTCGACAGGTTCTACCTGGCCAGGAAATTAAATCTTGTTTAGGGTTTAGGGTTTAAGTCGTAGTGACCCCATCAGTAGTTTTTCTTTCTTACACGCTCTCACAACTTTTGTCTTTAGTTGTGAAGTAAATATTGGCTATGATGTGTGAATCATTGAGATGCATCAGCATGCGTGTTAGTTTTCCTTTGTATTTGATGGAATGTTGTAACGGGGCAACCTTGGAGTAGGAATGAAAATGGAGTGGAAAGTTTCCGTTTTTTCGGAGAAAAATGGAAACGGAGAGAAACCAACATTTTGTTTCGTTGGATCGTGCCATCGAGCAAAACCAACGTTTAAATCACGTCTGTCGTGTTCGTGTCTCACCTCATCCACGGCTCGACCCCACACGGTCGCTCGGCATGCCACTCACCGCAAACCGAGTATATGATAACTTTCCTGCCTACTTGTCGATGGATCGCGCCATGGAGTAGTACTACTACTAGAAGAGATTAACGAGTTGGGGGAGGACAGCTAGCTGTAGCACTGACTCCCAAGAACTTTTTACATGCATGTTGTGACCGGCTATTGCGACCTTTGAACGCAGAGCAGTCGCGTGCACCAGGAAGCGGCGCGGGAGACGCTCTCTCGGCCGGCGCACCGCTTCAAGGCCAGCGCCAGTGATAGGTCGCGTCCGCTCTGGCCGGGCACGAATGCGGCACTGACCGTTTCGGGCGGGAAGAACGCACGGGTGATGAAGAGGGTTCGGGTTGGTCAGGAGCGGTCGTGGCAGCGGTCCGGACGCCCGCAAACAAGAGATGATGTACGTTAATATTGCCGCGTATATAATTAACAATGTAAATAATGTGCTGATACGTCTCCGTCGTATCTACTTTTCCAAACACTTTTGCCCTTGTTTTGGACTCTAACTTGCATGATTCGAATGGAACTAACCCGGACTGACGCTGTTTTCGGCAGAATTGCCATGGTGTTATTTATGTGCAGAAACAAAAGTTCTCGGAATGACCTGAAACTTCACGGACATTATTTTAGGAAATAATAAAAAAATACTGGCGAAAGAATCAAGGCCAGGGGCCCACACCCTTTCCATGAGGGTGGGGGGCGCGCCTGCCCCCTGGGCGTGCCCCCCTGCCGTGTGGGCCCACTGGAGCTCCACCGACCTCAACTCCAACTCCATATATTCGTGTTCGGGGAGACAAATATCAGAGAGAAAGATTCATCATGTTTTACGATACGGAGCCGCCGCCAACCCTAAACTCTCTCGGGAGGGCTGATCTGGAGTCCGTTCGGGGCTTCGGAGAGGGGAATCCGTCGCCGTCGTCATCATCAACCATCCTCCATCACCAATTTCATGATGCTCACCGCCGTGCGTTAGTAATTCCATCGTAGGCTTGCTGGACGGTGATGGGTTGGATGAGATTTATCATGTAATTGAGTTAGTTTTGTTAGGGTTTGATCCATAGTATCCACTATGTTCTGAGATTGATGTTGCTATGACTTTGCTATGCTTAATGCTTGTCACTAGGGCCCGAATGCCATGATTTCAGATCTGAACCTATTATGTTTTCATGAATATGTGTGGGTTCTTGACCCTATCTTGCAGGTCTATAGTCACCTACTATGTGTTATGATCCGGCAACCCTGAAGTGACAATAATCGGGACCACACCCGGTGATGACCATAGTTTGAGGAGTTCATGTATTCACTATGTGTTAATGCTTTGGTCCGATAGTCTATTAAAAGGAGGCCTTAATATCCCTTAGTTTACATTAGGACCCCGCTGCCACGGGAGGGTAGGACAAAAGATGTCATGCAAGTTCTTTTCCATAAGCACGTATGACTATATTCGGAATACATGCCTACGTTACATTGACGAATTGGAGCTAGTTCTGTGTCACCCTATGTTATGACTGTTACATGATGAACCGCATCCGACATAATTCTCCATCACCGATCCAATGCCTACGAGCTTTTCACATATTGTTCTTTGTTTATTTACTTTTCCGTTGCTACTGTTACAATCACCACAAACCCAAAAAATATTACTTTTGCTAATGTTACCGTTACTATCATACTACTTTGCTACTAAATACTTTGCTGCAGATACTAAGTTATCCAGGTGTGGTTGAATTGACAACTCAACTGCTAATACTTGAGAATATTCTTTGGCTCCCCTTGTGTCGAATCAATAAATTTGGGTTGAATACTCTACCCTCCAAAACTGTTGCGATCCCCTATACTTGTGGGTTATCTAGACTATTTTCTGGCGCCGTTGCCGGGGAGAATAGCTCTATTCTTTGAGTCACTTGGGATTTATATCTGCTGGTCACTATGAAGAACTTGAAAGACGCGAAAACAAAAATTTATCCCTCAACTACGAGGGGAGGTAAGGAACTGCCATCTAGCTTTGCACTTGATTCACCTTCTGTTTTGAGTAAGCTTGCGACACCTAAACCTGCTTCTGCTATTAATACTGATATGTCGCATGTTATTGATGATGCCACTTCTGCTATGCATGATACTTATGATGAAACTACTTCTATGCTTGATACTACTATGCCACTTGGTGAATTTCTTGATGAACAACTTGCTAGGGCTAGAGAGAATGAAATTATTGAAACTGATAATATTCATTAAAGTGATGATGAAGACTCTCCCCTAGATATGAATTGCCTGTTGTGCCTGAGGGCTATGTTATGGATGAAGAAACTGCTAGAGACTTTCTTGCTTGCAATGATAGAAGTGATCTTAAGAAATTATTAGCTAAGCTGAAACAAAAAACTCTGAATGCTAGAATAAAATATGATCCTGCTTATGCTACTTCACCTATCTTTGTTACTGATAAGGATTATGAATTCTCTATCGACCCTGATATAATTACTTTGGTTGAATCTGGTCCCTTCTATGGCTATGAATCTGAAACTGTTGTGGCACATCTTACTAAATTAAATGATATAGCCATCCTGTTCACTAATGATGAGAAAACTTGCTACTACTATATCCTTAAAATATTTCCGTTCTGATTAAAGGGTGATGCTAAGATATGGTTTAATTCTCTTGATCCTGGTTGTGTGCGTAGTCCCCAGGATATGATTTATTACTTATCTGCTAAATATTTCCCTGCTCATAAGAAACAAGCTGCTTTAAGGGAAATATATAATTTTGTGCAAATTGAAGAAGAGAGTCTCCCACAAGCTTGGGGGAGGCTTCTCCAATTACTTAATGCTTTGCCTGATCATCCTCTTAAGAAAAATGAAATACTTGATATCTTTTATAATAGACTAACCGATGCTTCCAGAGACTACCTAGATAGTTGTGCTGGTTCTATTTTCAGGGAAAGAACACCAGATGAAGCTGAAATTCTATTGAATAATATGTTGACTAATGAAAATAATTGGACACTTTCTTGAGCCAACTCCTAAGCCAACTCCGAAAAAGAGGGGTATTCTATTTCTTAGTCCTGAAGATATGCAAGAGGCAAAGAAATCTATGAAAGAAAAAGGTATAAAAGCTGAAGATGTTAAGAATTTACCTCCTATTGAAGAAATACATGGTCTTAATTTACCGCATGTTGAAGAAATACATTGTTCAGATAACCCAACGTAGGTAGTAAAGGTAAATTCTCTCTATAGATATCATAAAGCTGAAATCCCTCCTACTAAGTTTGCTAGCCAATGTTTGGATGAGTTTGATAACTTTATGGTTAAGCAAGAAGATTTTAATGCTTATTTTGGTAGACAATTAAAAGAAAATGCGTATATGATTGAACACTTGGGTGGTTATATGTCTAGAGTGAAAGGTGAACTTAAACTCATTAGTAAACATGCTTCTGTGGTTACCACTCAAGTAGAACAAGTACTTAGCTCAGAATGATTTGCTCAATGAATTGAATAGTAAGAATAATGACTTTGTTGTTATAGTGGCTACTAGAACTGGTAAAATGACTCATGAACCTTTGTATCCTGAAGGCCATCCTAAGAGAATTGAGCAAGATTCTCAGAGAACTAATGTTGATGCACCTAATCCTTCTAAAAGGAAGAAAAAGAAAAATGATAGGACTTTGCATGCTTCTAGTGAACCTATTGCTGAAACACCTAAGAATCCAAATGATATTTCTATTTCTGATGCTGAAACACAATCTGGTAATGAACATGAACCTAGTGATAATGTTAATGATGATGCTCATGTTGATGCTCAACCTAGTGATGATAATGATATGGAAATTGAACCTGCTGTTGATCTTGATAACCCACAATCAAAGAATCAACGTTATGATAAGAGAGACTTTGTTGCTAGGAAGCACGGTAAAGAAAGAGAGCCATGGGTTCAGAAACCCATGCCCTTTCCTCCTAAACCATCCAAGAAAAAGGATGATGAGGATTTTGAGCGCTTTGCTGAAATGATTAGACCTATCTTCTTGTGTATGCGTTTGACTGATATGTTCAAGATGAATCCTTATGCTATGTATATGAAAGATATTGTTACTAATAAAAGAAAGATACCGGAAGCTGAGATTTCCACCATGCTTGCTACACTTTCAAGGGTGGAATACCAAAGAAACTAGGAGATCCAGGAGTACCAACTATACCATGCTCCATTAAAAGAAACTATGTTAAAACTGCTTTATGTGATCTTGGAGCCGGTGTTAGTGTTATGCCTCTCTCTTTATATCGTAGACTTGACTTGAATAAGTTGACACCTACTGAAATATCTTTGCAAATGGCTGATAAATTGTCAGGATCCCGATCCTAAGCCACATTGATCTAGCATGTAACACATCATATCACTTTGCGGCCTCACGCACGGTATCCCCACGGGTGCCACCTTACCTGGCTCGGGACCGTTTGCGCCTTTTGGCTCACGTATATGATAGTGTCGCTAGCATCCATATGACAGAGAACCTGGGCTGACATGACTAGTCGTGAACCCAAAGTGGCACTAACTTACAGGGACAGGTATACATGACCCAGCAACGAACGTGTCGGTCATCAGCGAGTGAATTCGGGTTGTAGCAACTGGGCTAGCAGGACTCCGGGAACCCGGGCTGTAGCAGACACATGATCGAAGAAGTACACATGCCGGCCAGTGTAAGTGTTCCGGAGCAGTAGCAACTGGGCTAACAGGACTCGGTAAACCGGGCTGTAGCAGACTACCCTGGCTCAGTGGACGCACTAGACTACAATTCCCCATAAGAGAGACTACCAAGGACAGACAACTAGGTTGTCGGATCCCACACATACCAAGCATTTCAATCATACACACAATATGCTCGATATGTGTAAATACAACATGGCATCACAACAAAACTCTATGACTCAAAGTGTTTATTCATAAGACTCCGAAGAGTCAGATATTACAAACATGGGTCTCATGACCCAGCATTCAAGTCATACAAGCAATAGCACATGCGGAAGCTTAACATGTCTGAGTACAAACATCTACAAATGAAGAAGGCTGAGAAGCCTGACTATCTACCAGATCCTGCCGAGGGCACAAGATCGTAGCTGAGGTAACAAGCTAAACGTCGAAGTCCAGACAGAACTACTAGCGAGACTGAAGTCTCTCTACAAAACATAAATTAAGCAAACGTGAGTACAAATGTACCCAGCAAGACTTACATTAGAACTAACTACACATACATCATTATCAACAAAGGGATGGTGGGGTTTAACTGCAGCACGCCAGCTTTGACTCAGTGGCTAAACTGAACTACTACTGCAAGTAACTCTTTTGAGGTGGCACACACGAGTCCACATATTCACCATATCAATACACCACTATGGATCCGCTCCCGTCCCCTGCGAGAAGGCCATCCATATCACTCACACTTATCTTGCACATTTTAGAGTATCCACTTTCACTTGTCTATGAACTGTACAGGCAACCCAGAAGTCCTTTACCGCGGACACCGCTATTCGAATAGATCATTTATTACCCTGTAGGGGTGTACTTCTTCACACACGCTCTCACCACTTACCACCATGTAAACGTTGTGTATCTCGGCACCCTTCAAGGAGAAGCCTGGCGAGGGAGTTGGCCACGACCTGAGTAACCACACAAGTCTGTAGTCCAGGTTTATCGCCTATTCGGGTTCCATCCGCGAGGAGATCCGGCCGGGGTTTCGCTCACGGCCCCAAACGATGTGTGTAGGGTTCCCGAGACACCAAACAGGCGACTCAGTACACCGGGCCACGGTGTATCTACCGCATCATAGCCCACCCCTAGGGTCAGCGCTACGCACGGCCTCCAACACATATCCTACAAACACCAGAAACTAGTTGCAACTCCTTGACAGAGATCAAGGCGATTAATAAGTCGAGAGAGTCAATTAAGGATCCCAATGTGTGGTAGTAACTGTTCATGGATCACAAACACAGAACTCACTTCCTGAGGACGGTATCAATGAGACGACCCACCATGTACTCCTACATGGCCTCTCACCGCTACCTTTACCAAATCGTGTTCACACACTTAGCTCTCAACACTAGGACATGTTCATCACCATTCCAATTCATCCCCGATGAATCAGATCTGACTCAACTCTAAGCAGTAGCAGGCATGACAAACAAGCATGAATGAGTAGGCACATAAGGGCTCAAACAACTCCTACTCATGCTAGTGGGTTTCATCTATTTAATGTGGCAATGACAGGTCATCCAGAGGAAAGGGGTTCAACTACCGCAGCATGTAACAGTTGAATCGTTGTTGTCCTAATGCAGTAAAAGAGAGCAGGAGCGAGAGAGTGGGATTATATCGGAATGAACAAGGGGGTTTTACTTGCCTGGCATTTCTGAAGATAATATAGCTCTTCATCGGTGTCATCGATCTCATCGTCGGAACCACGTCTACTGAGGGGGAACAATTACCGGCAACAGAGAGGAAAAACAATCAATGCAATGCAACATTATGATGCATGATCATGACATGGCAACATGTTGGTGTTTTGAGCTAATGCAACTAGCAAAAAAGTTAAATGAAGTTGGTTTGAACCCTAGGTTCAAATTCAAATTCCATATGTGAAATTCAAATGGCATTTATATGATTTGTCCTAAACAGCAGCCATAAATTGTTCTAACATGCATGAAAATGGTATAGATGGATAGATTGAATTTTTCTGATAATTTTTCATATATAAATTATTTCATTTGGAGTTAAAGTTGAATTTCTATGATTTTTGGAAATTTAGGGGATTTTCTGAAAATAAATAAATCATTTAGATTTATTTAAAATACAAAAAAGCATTTACTGCGTCAGCCTTGCATCATGCTGACATCATCTGGTCAACACAGCCGGTCCAGGTCAAACCTGACCGGTGGGATCTGCGTGTCATTGACAGAGGGACTAAACTAGGTCAAAACCAGCGCTGACTGGGTTTGACCCAGCGGTGGGGCCCACTGTCAGTTGCTTTGAGGTGGCTAATTAAGGGGAATTAGCCACTAATGGCGGATCTACGTCATCATCACCGGAGGTTAACGGGCGACGACCACAGCCGACGGCGGAGGTGTACCGTGCGCTCGCTACAGGGCACCATTTTACTCATGGTTTGCTCCTACATGCTTCTGGGAGTGAGCCGCATCGAATGGAGGTGGCGGCTGGAGCTGGGGTGGCCTGTAGAGGTGTCGGCGATGAGCTTTGCGTGGCCGGAGTTCGGGTGGTTGCAGGTTTGGCGCTATGGCTTGCGTTCGAGCAAAGTAGCAGGCTAAAGAGGCACTACGCGGTGCGGCGAGCATTTTCGGCAGCATAGGGTGACCAAAAGGTCGCTGGAACAACGCCGGTGACAAGCGCGGCAGCAGTGATTCTCGGTCTCGAAGAATGCGACAGTTAGAGGACGAGGACGAGCTCAGAGAGGAGGGGAAAGGCGGCGGGGCTCACAGCAGAGTCGGAGCAGAGCCCAGAAGGCTCGGGGGGGGGGGTCGGAGGTGACGAACAAGCGCCGGCGATCTCGGGCGCTCGCAGTTGAAAACGACGGTAGCGAGGTCGAAGTAGGGCGTCCCCAGCTACGTGGCTTGATGAAGACGAAGCAGGCGATGGGGCGGAACTCTAGGACACATCAGCGAGGCGAGGGGAGCACGGTGGGCACGGCTATGGCGAGCGGCGACGACGAACCTGTTCGGTGGGTGGGAGAGATAGGTCCAGGGGAGGGGGCAATGCTCGAGAGCGAGAGAGGGAGAGCCGGACGGCTCTGGGGGTCGCGTGGCGTCCTCAGGGGAGGTCGGGCTAGCAGGCAGGGAGGAGCTGGCCAGGGCGCATGCCCGCGCGCGACGACCACGCGCCCTTGTCCTTCTGTCTTGGGAGGAAGACGACAGGCGGGGGGGGGGCTGCGGTGGTGGGTTGGGCCAGAACAGGAGCTGGGCCGGCTTCAGGTAAGGCCAGGTAAATTAGTGCTTCCTATTTAAACTTTATGTTTTCTATTATTCTGTAAACTTGGGGCTTTATTAAAAATGCCTAGGTACTTTCAAAAATCATGAGACTGCTTGTGGCCACTGTTTGGATTATTTCCAACAGCCAACATTTCAGTTCATGAATAATTGGACATTTAAAATAATATATAAATTTAAATGCCCAAATGCAAATAGCTAAAGATTTAATCCAGTGACCTTAGGTGTCCTACAAAAATGTGAACCAATTTTGGCAGGGGTTCTAGACCAAGACAAAAGTGATGAACATTTTTGAAGGGCATTTCAGGTTCATTGGGAAAATATTTTAGTAATCCTAGTTGGTTTACATGGTGCTGGGGGTTTGGTTCATCCCCATTTCAAGTTTATGGAAATTGTAAACATAATGCATCACTCTCATGCAAGAACTGACTAGCGTTGTGACAACTCACCCCCACTAAACAAGAATCTTGTCCCGAGATTCAAGCGTAGGGTAAGATGAAGGGGGGACGCAAACTAACACAATCTTCACGATCCAAGTTGCACTTCATAAGAATGTTAATTCGATCACCATCTTTGTCTCGATGTCTTGCTCTGAGAATTCCAACCAACATGACAACAAGAGGAAAGGGAAAACTCTAGAGGGATCGATCTTCTTAAAGATCGAACAACCGACGATCAACTCATGGAATGAGACATAACAATATCTCTCGAGTTGAGACGCAAAACACACGTCATTAGCAATGGAAAGAGATGGATGACAAGGGTTCAAATTGGTAGGCAACAATTCCACGCTTGGGTAGGATGGTGCGTGGTTTCAAAGTAGCGAGGAAATAACTGCCATGATTCCCTAACGGGGCACCTTAGGGGAGGTGGCTCGTAGAATTATTCCCTTAAGTGGCAAAAAGAATTACTTTTGATACATAGATCATTGAAACTCTTCATACCAGCTTGAGGCAATTCACAATTGATCGTTTGAAAGAATTCAAAAGAATGGCATACTCAGTTTGGAAAGGAAACTACGGTTGTAGAACAACTCGGCAAATGGAAGGCACAACCCAATTAATACCGAGGATATAACCTAGTGACTGAGTGTGCTCTCAAGAACTTGAGCATTTCCATACTCATCAAGGTCTTACCAACATCCGTGCCGAGGATCCTGGCAACATGCTACCATGATGAATAGTGATGGACAATGCAGATGCAAAGGAAGACAACACTTTCTCATATTTCACCGTAGCGAGGCCAAGGGAAAGAAATCTAGATGATCGACCGAAAGCATTTAGCACTCCGCTTCTAATGTTCTCCTTGATGTACCAGCTTAACTCAATACCATTTGGTATCTGGAACATCAAATAAAGGTCTGACTTCGGGAGCACAAACATCCATAAGGATCAACTTTTAGTATAGATCATACGAAATCCTCACGGGGAAGATGGTCAAATTGCTCAATCAAGATCCTACAATAGTAGATATTCCAACTAGGTGTGTCAGCCAGAACATCAACCTTGTAGGGACCTACATCATAGATCCTGGAAAAGTTCCAACCATCATATCTACCTGAGATTCAGATCTGGTTGGTAACAGGATATTTCAGACAACATGTCTAGAAAAAAAAATGAAAGTTTGCAACACAAACCGACGAGATGACGTTGTGAGATTCTCGGGAAATGAACTACGATAGCAAGCTCCAAAACATGAGCTGGTTCTGCTACATACATGTGAACACGCTGTTCCAGACAGGCATGACCACATAGTAGTCTTACAACAAAAGACTACTGAGTTCTGGTTGGGAACCATCATCGAGGATATCAAAGCCCTTGCATAAGTCCAGATCCTAAGAAGGAACTTCTTCTCCTTGAAAAAATCAATCAGTGGCTTGGTGTGCAAGGGAATACATATGGAGTGAAGGTAATTAATCAACCAAACCATAGAATACTTCGCAAGTATGCATGACTGATTTGGGATGATTCCAGGGGAAACAAAACAAACCTTTCTCAAATTCATGGCATCAACTTACACCTAATGCACGTGAACTTGGAGAAAGTCACTTCTTTCACCAAACATATACCTCATGAGCGGAACATGAAGGAAATGCTTACAAAGTTTCCAACACTAGCTCAGTGTTCAACATGAATCATGGAGGAGACATGATGCTGCTGATGGGCTCAACGGCAACTCATCGGAATTTCCATATCACTGGAATTCCACCATTATGTGACAATGTGATAGTATTTATCCGCTTCTCATTCCCTGCCATTCTGTGTTTCTTCCTCTTTCTCTGTGCCATGTTAAGTCAAGCCGACAAGAAAAACGAATAACAATTTAGTTCTTCAGAACAAATTGATGCGTGATGCAGACGAACTGAACTTTGATGTTAGACAACCACATGATAGGAGGACGTAATATGTATGAAAAATAGGACGGAAGAGATAACCAGAACTATGATGTGTAAACTAAGAAGAAGACATTTCACCAAATTAGAAGCAATGCAATGGAAGGTAGACACCATATGAAAGATGCCACAAATATCGCTCTGCCAAGTTAATAGTGTCTCATCATAAATGGCGTTTAAACAAATGTGAAGCAGTACAAGAAATAAATCATATGCAAGATGCAAACAACATCACACTACCATGTTAGAGGTCTCTCGTCATTAGTGCCATTGCATATTCACAGCATTGCATATTCACAGCTTATGATGTGTAAACTAAGGAGAAGGCATTTCAACAAATTAGAAGCAATGAAAGCTAGACACCATATGAAAGATGCAACGAATATCACTCTACCAAGTTAAAACTGTCTCGTCATAAGTGCCATTTCAACAAATTAGTAGTACAAGCTAGAAAATAATGTGAGATGTAACCTATATCACACTCCGAAGTCAAACGTGTCTTATGATAAGTGATTGTTGCAGGTTACACAACAGTAGTAATTTGATGTAAGAACATGGTGTGATAGACAGATATTGTATGTTCTAGAAACAGGAACACGTGTCTTCTTCAAGTATAATGTGTAACGTAAGTAGATGGAATTCAACAAAATTAGAAGCAATACAAGCTAGACATCACACATAACATGCAACCACATATAACAGTGCCAAGTTAGAGGGAGCACCGGTGATGCTGCACTAGGGGAGACGTGCTCATCATAAACACAGCTTTGTTGAGTGTCTATGCAAGTGTTGTCTTGGAAATCATCTTGGGGGTGTGGAGGAGTAGAAACTGTAGAGGCCCTCCGTTCGGAAGGAGCACCTTTATCCGCTGCCTTGCTAACTTCCTTCCGCTTTATTGATTTTGAATTGTCAAGTAAAACCGACAAGAAAAAGCGATAAAATTCTCTCTTCAGAACTCATTCATGCATGATACTGACAATCACTACTTTGATGTAAGGCAAACACATGATACCAGGATGGAATATGTACGAAAAACAGGACGGCATGGCATGTTCACAACTGTTTGTGTAAACTAAGCAGAAACCATTCCAGCAAATAAGAAGCAATGCAAGCTAGACACCACATGAAAGATGCAACCAATATGACTCTGCCAAGTTAAAAGCGTCCCATCATAAATGGAATTTCAGCAAATTAGAAGCAGTGCATGCTATAAATCATATGAAAGACGCAACTAATATCGCACTGCATATACTAAAGGTGTCTCGTCATGTTGATTGATGCGGGATACAAAAAAACAATAGTTTTATGTAAGGACATGCTTAATAGACAGATGTACTATGTACTAAATACAGGAAGGCATGTCACATTAACAGGTATAATGTATAAGCTAAGCAGACTAGCACATGCAGTTTAACCAGATTGGAAGAATTACAATCTAGACACCATATGCAACATGCAACCACATATCACGCTGCCAAGTTAGAGCAAGCACCTGCGATGCTAGTGTAGGGGAAATGATGTAATCAACTACAGAGCTACGTTCACTATCTTCATCTAGCATTTCTGTTTCTTGAGAATCATGTCGGGAGGCTGACGCTGCATTATTTAAATGGGGAGTAGTCCCCTTGCCTGCCTGCCTCGTCATAAGTGATTGATGAGGGATACACAAGAACATTAGTTTGATGTAAGAACATGGTTAATACACAGATGTACTAGTATGTACCAAAAACAGAAAGGCATGTCATATTCAAAGGTATAATGTGTAAGCTAAGCAGATGCAATTTAACCAAATTGGAAGCAATACAAGATAGACATCCGGCTGGAGTGGTGAGCATGATCATCTAGGACCTGAGATCCTGGTGGGAGGCGGGCTGCTTCGCCACCATCGCAGCTTTTTAGTTGGCTTCCAGGTGATGCCTATCTTTGCTGGGCTTGTCACTGGCTCGGCCAGTGCCCTGACTAGCTATTTGTCTTCTGGTGCTCACGGGATGGTGGTTCATGTAAAAAAAATGTTTCCTTATCTTGCCGACTTCGGCCTTTCGAATACAAGCTAGACACCATATGGAACATGCAACCACATATGACACCGCGAAGTTAAAGCAAGCACCTGGGATGGTGGTTCATTGCGAGCGAGGTCATCAACTCCAGAGCTACATTTACCATCTCCATCTGCTGACACTGCACCCTTTATAGCGCTGTAACGTGTCTTGCCTACCCGCATACGAAGCTGGAGCAACTTCTCTCTTTTGTTTTTGGCTTCTCTCATGGCAGCAGAGTCTGAAATACCCTTGCATAAAAACACAATAGTGAGAGTAAGGGTGAAGTGTGTGCAGACCTAGTGCACTATAAAAGTAGCAGATAACAGGTGGCTGAAAAATAAATGACAGGAGACATATGATAGCTCTACAACATTGCATGGCAAACAAAATTAGATTCTACTCCATATGATTTTGTAATATATGAGCACAGGAAATGCAGGTACTCCTCCAGCACACCACCACATGTGGTCATATCTAAGATAACAGTCGACTGAAAATAAATAGGTCTGTCGATTTTTTTACTGAACCGTCCGATCTATAAGGAACGGGCAGATGGCCTTCGTCTACCTCCCGCCAGTCACTGTTGACGATCTTTCTCGAACCGCCAGCGACCACCGGCCCAGACCCTTGCCTCCGCCGCCCCGCCCTCCCATCGACCTCACACCACCGCCGTGCTTGGCAGCGCCCCCAGGCCATCCCTTTAATCCCGGCCGACCTCCAGATCGGGCGCCAGTAGCTCTAGGCCACACACGCCCCTAAGATAAACACCAAGGCGCTGCTTCCCCAGTGTAATAGGCGTACTAGCGCCTGTTACGCCGGGGAATGCTTCCGTTAATTGGGAATCAACTGGCCAGAAATTGAAATTCAGGGGGGCGACGGACCTCTAGCTAAGGTGAAATAGTATATGAGGAGAAACCTTGTGCATCGCGAGTTACTAGGAACATCTAGTATCAAGAAGAAGCGGTCAACTAGTGTCTTCTGTGGGATGAATACTGTGCAAGCAGAGACGTAAGATTTGCACGAATAAGGGAAGAGGAGTACCGTTTTCGGTTGCCGGTGTGGTCACCTCCACATGTCGCGCCGATCTTCTTCTTTTTACCGGGGAAACCGATGTTCTGGAGGGTGCAGGCTTGGACGAACCCATGGCCAAATTGTTGACTGTGTTGCCGTGGCCGTATGTCAGCGGAGGGGAAGCAGATCCGAGGCGGCGAAGGACGGCGTAGCAGGAACAGCTCCGGTGCGGTGGAGGGTGGCGAAGTTGGAGCGGCAGCGGTGAGGCGCAAGACAGTGTGTTTGAAATGGCTCGGGTACGGACGGCTCGGCCTCGGCTTCAACTACTAGCCGTGGAGGGCGTTGCGGTTGAGGTTGCGGTGGACGACGACGTCGGAGTATCGGCTCCGGCGTGATGGAGGAGGGCGGCGGTTGATGGGTGGGATGGGGTGGCGGACGGAGGACGCCGGGGTTTCGCGGCTGGTGGAGAGGTAGTTTTGGCGCCCACGGAGTACCAATGGGGAATCGGACGGGTGGGGGGGGACCATGTTTCGGTCTGGGACGCGCTTGTTTTTGGCTTTTTTGAACAGAAGATGGGACGCGCTTGTTTGAAATTTGGGGAAGTACAAACTTTGCCCCCCTCTTAAATTTCAGACCTATTGCGGGTCGGGGGTAGGATGGTAATCCCAGGTGTCCCAAATAGTGGGCGGGAGCGATTTCGGCTGCGCGCATGTGTGCTTAGGCGGCCATTGTGTATGAATGTTTTTCGGATGCGGTTGTGTGGCGTCTAGATGAAGCTACAAACCTACCCCGGTTTAGACCTTTGGACGTCGGGCCAGTAGGTTTCACGGGTCGGAGTTATTAGAAAATTAATTTCCTTGTACTACCAAACATTGGTCTCACGCGGTTTCAGGCGAGTAGAGGCTCTTTTGGCGCTTCGTTCGAAATTTTGAAACACAACCATTCACGTTTAGAGTACTCTTGAACTATGAGGATTGACCTAAATAGACAACGTTATATTTGACCTTGTATGTTTGAAAACCTCATTAAATTATCCGCTTCTTTTTGAAATTTTGACACTTGAAAATCCTATAACTACGATTATTTTGGAATGGAGGAGCTAAATTTGAATCTATTTTGTACACGACTACATATGCTATTATGTACAAAATCAGAGCAAAGATTGGTGCCCGCATAATTTAGGTATGGTTTACAAATGCCATGATATCAAATTCAAATAATTGAATGGACTTCATGTTGAATTTGATTTTTTTAAACCACCTTAAGTTGAATTCAAATGTATGCTAGTTCATAGGTAGCTATTTATAATGTCCATTGTGTAACTTTCGTATGTATAATGTGCTTTACACACACAACATGAACTATACTCACGTTTATATTCGATTGCTAAAGCGATGCATTGTCTGGAGTTCAAAATACTAACTATGTGGATCAATTGTGTCGAATAATAACATAGACATGCTCAAATTCGAAAGAATCTACATGTCTCATGGATCAATGACCGCTCCTTACGCGAATTGCAAATATCATGATCCCATCCTAATATTTGGATACAGTCTATATCTTTAATCAATGTGTAGAGCAGTCTTTTACATGTAGTTTCACTCTCCATCGGTGGTCTCTCACACATGCTCACACACTCTCTCCCGAGGTCTCTTTCTCGCACACATGCTCTAGATATAACCCTCCCTCCCTCTCGTAACCATTTACAACTGTTTTCACTAAACTTTATCACAAGCACTCTTCCTCTCGCAAACATACACACGCACAATCCTCATCGACCCTTTCTATATACATGGACATGCCTACGTCTCTCATGTACGCACATTATCTTTACAACTGTCTCTCACGCATTGTCTCACACCTCTCTTCCTAATCGGCGAGTATGATTCTAGCAGAGCATTCTGTAGGATGCCCCTTAAAGTTAGGTTGGATGAATAGTAATATCAGAGATAAAGGGGTTACCTTAGTCCGAGAACCTAGGGTTACAAATCCTAGCCGGCTTTGTCAGTGGACACAGAGTCCTTCACAATTCTGCTATCTTTGTCTTGTACGACTAGTCATCCATGGGTCTTCCTAAATGCGTCACGGGCCGACCAATGTGGCGCAGGACGGAACCAAACGAAGGGCCTCACCTCGACCCACCGGACCTCACGCGGTGACACACCCTCTGCCCCCACGTCTCATTATCTTCTCACACCCACACATACCAACACAAACACCACACACAGAGAAAATTTCTCCTGGTGCCTCTATTCCCTCCCCCTTGCATATACACACTCAAAGGAATGGAATCTCTTGTCATGACGTCATATTCGTCTCTCTCTCTCTAGACCACTCTCATTTCTCGTGCTATCTCTCCCACGCCCCCCCCGTCGGCCCCTCTATCCATGCCTCTCTCGAATACGTAATACACACACATACCTCTCTAGGCCCCGCCAAATGCATCAACTACACATTCACACATGTTACATCACGCACCCCATTGATCTAAAAAGTCCTCTCTTCACGTTTATTTTGTATACAACATTCCTTTTGAATAAAGTGTGGCCAAAAAATTATTTTAGAGTTTCTACATATATACAACATTACAAAGTTATATGGAGGAGTACGAACGCTAATTTGCATTGCATGGTGCCCACAATGATATTTATTCCGCACTGTGAATTTGTATATTTTTATACTATATACAAAGTTAGTCATAATAAAGAGAAACGAAGAGCATCTCTCTCTCCATCGCATACCCCCCTGTAAGCCCCTTTCACGTATCCACACAAAACTATCTCCAGGTCCTCTAAAAGTAAGCCCCCAGAAAATTCACGCATGTTTCATCTTTCTCTCGCGATATATGCAATGACGATTATTGTATTTGAAGAGAAAGCACGATACGTACATTGGACTTCAGAATCCACTCATTACGGTCACCATTTACGTTTAGTGGTTATTATACAGTCATGGGCTCACCGTACAACTCTGTATTTGCTCATGACATGACTAGTTGATCAGTTAAACGCTCCACGTGGCACCTCTAGTGTTGCATCACATTATCTCACTACCATCGTGCCCACCTGTCGACTTGTATCTACTCTACATCTACACTCTTATAAAATAAATAAAATACACTCTTATAAAAAACAGAGTTGGTGATGATGGTGTGCCTGCCATCCTGTAATATAGGCCATCCGATTTATATGTGACGGATAGGAAAGAAACTATGGCAATTTTGCAAAAAGGTACCCACACACCTCTCCACATTTGCAAATAAGGCCTTCCCTCATTCATCCTTTTCTCTCACAAGATAAACAAGTCATACAAATGCATCTTGATGTTACGTGCAACGCACGGGCATCTTGCTAGTAAGAATGAAAACAAACGACAAAAAAATATTTGGACGGTGGTTCGAAGTCATGACTGCGGGCACAGCGGACAAGGTGGCCTTGTATTGGTATGCTGAGCCATCTGTTTTAACACACAGGAGCTGGTGTGGTGATGATACACACACGCACGCATGCACACGAACTGCATCCACGCAACACTCACACAAACACATGCACCCACGCAGGCACACAACACTCACACGTACACACGCAGCCACGCACGCACGCAACACTCACACGCACACACGCACGCATGCATGCACACACCAGTACACCACACGACCAACACACACTCTCACGCTCAAGTGCTCAACCTACACGTGCATGCGCACACATCAGGCCCTGACAGACACATACACAACCAGGTGATTCCCGCGCACGGATTGGAGCCTTGTCGCGCCTGCGTAAATTTGTGTTTATCTGACCTTTTGCCTATGCGAACTGACAGGTGGGACCCACAAGGAACGTGGTCAATTTAACTAGTCAACATGGCGCCACGCAGACTATTTGGCCGGTCAACAGAGTGCAATCCGATGCTGAACTGTGAGCAAGTGACCGTATAATCACCGCAAAACATATATAGTGACCGTAATCAGCTTATTCTGAAGTTCGGTGACCGTATTACGCTTTTCTCTCTGTAGGCCCTCCAAAACTACATCTCTACACGTTCTCGCATGTTACATCTAACAACTATGCAATACAGCACTACTACTACACTCTAACACAATAAATCATATGTGTTTTTAGTTTTACTAGATATCATATTGTTACTTATAATTATTCAGTTTGCATACATTAAAATTGCCTTTGAAATGTATGGCCAGTATCATCTACCGCGCGGGAAAAATCCCGCCCTTTCCTGTTTAATCGGGTTTGTATCGATGGATCGTGCGAAACAGCAAAACTATAGTACTATACAGTACTACAAGTGACAGTTCACTGGGCCGTCGTGTCGTCTACTCCTCTGTCGTAAGAGTGGAGCGCTCGCTTTCATAAATCTTCTAGTCCCTTTCACCGACATGTGGGACATCAAGCTACCGGGTCCACGTGCCATACCGGAATACAGTGCAGAGCAGCCGGGGTGAAGCACCCCAGTCATGGCGCCGGCATAGTAATGAGCAATGAGGCGTCAAATCACAAAGCTGCACCTTTCCCGCAGTTAAGTTGGAGGGACGAAGCAACCATCATTTCACTCGTTGCTGAATCCGCTTCTCCCTCATCTTCTACAACCTAACCACGTGTTGCTTCTGCCGTTGTTTTGCCTCATGTGGGACGTGGATCGGCTTGGTAAATCACTGACACGTGGGACCTCATGTTAGCAAACCGCCAGGACAACGTCCTCCGGAAATAAGAAGCCTAATCCTAGACTTACAAAGGGCTACGTAGCTACTATGTATACTTTCCATCTAATCTATATATGCCCCCCTGATTTTCAGGTGGGGTGGGCCTAATCCTCTCCTTTAATCCAATCAAATAGTCCCACATCACATCAGTTTGTAACTTTACGTAAACCATTACGTGGATGTAGCATTGCTCAAATAAGAAACCTCCCCCGCCATCTGCGTGGCAAAATCACCTCCTTTTTACTAATCTTAATTCTATAATTTTTTAGATCAATATAATTGAGATTTGTATAGATAGCACACAGGAGAAAAACCAAGTGGTACGGTTTAGGGCATCCACAATGTGTAGCCAAATGTGAAAATAGCTTTTGGCATCGTGGGAACCATTGTGGACGGTGTTGCCAAAGCCAAAAAGATGGAACCGAAGCTCCCTGATTGATTGATTGAAGGAATAGAAAAATGCAATGTCTCTCCTCTTTCTCCCATGTTTGGACACATGTAGTATAGTATAGAGCACAGAGTCTACTCCCCTGTCCCTTCTATCACAAATCACAAAGTAGTGAGGCGTCAAATCACAAAAGCACGACGAAGCAACCATCATTTCACTCTTCGCTGACTCCGCTTCTCCATCGTCTTCTTCGAGAAACCATCTCACCGCACTAGTACTCCTACTAGTACTAGTAAAGGACTTCCAGGATGCAAATAAGGCGGTTGTCTCGGCTTGCAGGCGGCACTTGCGAACGACTTACCGTGGTCTCCCTCAATGGTGTTCTCCGTCGAACGCACTTCGCCAAACCACCAAAAAAAGATATCGTCGACGTCACCGCAATGGGGAAGGAAGTCAAATATAGTTACTACCTCCATTTTATTTGTACACAAGGCCAGTATATCAAAATTACAATTTGCAAAGGGCCACTAACACTAATCGAGGCAAAATTGATGGGGTTAGCAACCAAGGACATTAATATCCCCTGCATGCATGCGGAAGTGAGAAGGTTGGTTTGCATGGCGCTGCATTAATCAAGCGATGAGGAGTGAGATGGTTAGCTCTTTGGTCTTTGGAGAAACAAATAGGCATTAATTGACACGTGAAACGAGGATTTGTATTGATTAAATCCCGCGAAGGAAAACCCCGCCTTTCTTTTTTAACACTAGTACTCCTAGTACGTACGTACTTATCCTGTTTGGGTCTAGGCCTTGCATTGCCAAACTTCGCCACACATTTTTGCCAAGCTTGCCTAAAGTTTTCAAAATGAGAAGGAGGTACACTTGCGCACGGCTATCGCGGTCGCACCGCACCCTCACACAAAGCATATGGTCAAGTTCGTATGTGAAGGGAGTTTCCAAAGATATAATTTTCATATTATACATCTCATGTACTATTAATCTTGTCAATAGTCAAATTGGAAACCATCTCGAGTACAAATCTAGGAGTACGTACGAATCTAACAATATTGATTGGGCGTTGTTGAATGGTGATACCTTTTTGATCAAACTAGAGATACTTTGACTACACATAAAACTTATATGTAAACTAGAAAGGATAGGGGGAGTATATTGTACGTTCAAAAATGAAACGAACATTGAATACCCTTTATATATGATTTGCGGATGCTATGATCACCAGTTCAAAATTTTGAATCCGCCTTAGGTATCACGTGCCCCCACTCGTTCCCTCTCGATTTCATCTCGGGGTCCGGAGATCTATTGAAAGAGGACTAGGGTGGGTACATGCGAATGATACTCGGCGGAATGTTCAAATGAGGCATGCGGGAGGATGGACTTGACTGGAGGGCGACATGACCGATGGAGAAGAGGGTTGGAGAGGAATGAGAAATAAGCAAGCGCCACATGATTATACTTGAACGGCTCAAATAAACAATAAGTTGTCTCGCTTGGCCTACATAGTGAAAGGCCTAATGCGCAATGGGGAGCACTGACGCTCGAATATGGCCGGGAAAACAGGGAAACCGACATGTGGGGCACACCCGTCGGGACGACGAAGCACAAACTAGTCCAATGGAGGAGTTGGCCCACGACCTCCTCGCCACCGACAACCGTTCATGTGGGTCGTTGGGGCCAACAATGGGGCGCAGCTCCAGCACCGCCTCTGGACACGGCGACCGCGGTGAGCGACACGCTCATATCGTCGCTTGACACGGTCGGTTTCAGTGTGCCGAGGGTGGCGTTAGTGCTGTGGCACGACCAACAGTATGTTTGGTTTGTGCCCAAGGTTGCCCCATCAAAGCATTGGGTAGCCAAAATTTTGGTTGAGGTATTGGTTGCCCATGATTTGGCCGACATTGGCAAGAAAAATGAACTAGAGTTGGCTAGAGTTCATTGGCATGCCAAAGAAATGGCAACCATCCAAACAAAGACCAATCTTTGGGTCATGACCAAAATTTTGGTTGAGCTATTGGTTGCCCATGATTTGGCCGACATTGGCAAGAAAAATGAACTAGAGTTGGCTAGAGTTCATTGGCATGCCAAAAAAATGGCAACCATCCAAACAAAGACCAATCTTTGGGTCATGACCAAAATTTTGGTAAGGTGCACTTTGGCCACAATCCAAACACACCCCAACACCCGGCTCGTCGAGGATGCACGGGGCGCCGCGACGCGCCCGCGGAGTGGGGTAGCACGGCCAAGTGCATCCTCTGGACCTGAGACCATGCCGGGTCATCTTGCTTTTTCAATGACATGCGGGGATCGCACGTGAGCAAAGGGCATCTCCAACATTGCCACGACCGCAGCTGACTACCCTGGCACACCAAAACCCTAGTCCCTCGCGCCGTCGCGCGGTGTGTTCCCAGCCGGCGCCAGCTGCCCGCATTCATGTTGTCCGTTCATATGTCGTCGTTAAGAGGCTCGGTGCCCGAGGAACCAACTCCGGTGACTTAATGAGTAAGGTGGCGTGACACCAAATGAACTCTAGCATCAAGGTGGCGTGTCATGCAAGAAAATGGAGATATGCAGTGCGTAAGTGAGTCGTGCACTTTGATGGCACCTAGTACTACGCAATATTTTTCTCCTCGATGGCACGTGAATAGTGCACGTACTCAATGACAGAGCACGGGATGGTAGCCATGGACATGGTCGGCCCTTTTTGAAGAGAGTACTAATAAATAACTTTGATGTATCCCGTCAACTCGCAGGACGACGAGAAGCTTGCTTACTACGCCTTCTCCCTCGCCAACGCGTGCACGGTGGCTCGCAGCACGAGGAGAAACTTTTGCTTACAAGCAGTGGACGTGCAGCAGTTCATTTGGTGTCAGATTGCCAAAAGTATTACTGTAGTACCATAATTATTGTTCGACTTCCGGAAGAGGAGAAGAGCCAAGCGCAAGGTCACCTACTAACCTAGTACAGTACTACTATAGCCAAAGCTGGTCCACCTTTTTAGAGCATGGTTAATTAATATAGGCGGCTCTTGCAGCGGCACATCATTTAGAGCAAGTACTCTCTTCGTAGGAACAAAGGAAGTGAAACAAAAGTTGGAGTGGATGCTAGATTGCCAATTAAAACATTATTACATAGGAAAAAAATCCTATAGCATTCTATCCTATGAATCAAATGACCAATGTAGGAAAATTATGAGGGGGGTCTCTCCAACAGTGTTCCTTGGCTCGCACCTAGCATCACGGTGGTCGAACTTGGAGTCATTCATCTGGTACACGTGGCATCTTAGATCTGGACACAAGGTGACGCGACCTCTCACTTCCTCCGCCATTTGAAGCGGGCGCGCCAGTGGAGGGCTAGCATACTCCAATATTAGGTTGGCTCTATGTGATGTGGCAACTTCATATACTAACCGGATGCTGGCTATACTACTACGGTACTCACACTCCAAGAAGTGACTCGAAAACCATTCATAAATTGAGTCTATGACATGCATTGGCAACTTAAATGTACCATTCATTAAATACAACAAGTCATCAACACACAACGACAACGAGGATACATGTTGGATTATAGATTATTTCCAACAAAATGGAGATATGCAATGGAGATTATTTCCAACGATGCGGGAAATCTAGCATCAAGGTGGTGTGTCATGCAAGAAAATGGAGATATGCAGTGCGTAAGTGAGTCGTGCACTTCGATGGCACCTAGTACTACGCAATATTTGTTTCTCCTCGATGGCACGTGAATAGTGCACGTACTCAATGACAGAGCATGGGATGGTAGCCATGGACATGGTCGGCCCTTTTCGAAGAGAGTACTAATAAATAACTTTGATGTGTCCCGTCAACTCACAGAATGACGAGAAGCTTGTTTACTACGCCTTCTCCCTCGCCAACGCGTGCGCGGTGGCTCGCAGCACGAGGAGAAACTTTTCCTTACAAGCGGTGGACGTGCAGCAGTTCATTTGGTGTCAGATTGCCAGAAGTACTACTGTAGTACCATCATTATTGTTCGACTTCCGGAAGAGGAGAAGAGCCAAGCGCAAGGTCACCTACTAACCTAGTACAGTACTACTATAGCCAAAGTTGGTCCACCTTTTTAGAGCATGGTTAATAAATATAGGCGGCTCTTGCAGCGGCACATCATTTAGAGCAAGTACTCTCTTCGTAGGAACAAAGGAAGTGAAACAAAAGTTGGAGTGGATGCTAGATTGTGTAGCGACCAGACCTCAAATGGTCTGTGCTGCTGTGCACCAGTGTCATCCCTGGATCAGTAATGCTGACACGCATAGTACAAATGGAGGATTTATAACAGAGTAGCAATCACACACTTATTACATCGAATATCTCCAAAGAGAAAAAGTATGATAAATATGGCTTAAGGCCATCTAAAAACGATAACAGCGGAAGACTTGGAAGATAAGTGAGTCCATCAACTCCAGCGGCATCACTGAGTATAAGACCACGACCTAAGGCACCTTACTCGTCGTCTGAAAAGTCTGCAACATGAAACGTTGCAGCCCGAAAACGGGTCAGCACATAGAATATGCTGGCAAAATAACACATAGAGAATAATGAACATAATAAGGCTATACTACATGCATATTTGGCTGGTGGAAAGCTCTATGGTTAAGTTTTTGCGGAAAGCCAATTTTCCCCTACTGCAAAGGAATAAATTTTATTTAACTATCATGGTGGTTGTTAAACATTGAGATGGTTGACGGCATCTCAATCCCAATTAAAAATCATCATTAACCCAACAAAATTAATTAAAAGTAACATGGTGATGAGATTCACATGATAATCCATGTACTAGATACTCAAGTTGTCCATAACCGGGGACACGGCTAACCATGATTAGTTCGTACACTCTGCAGAGGTTTGCGCACTTTCCCCACAAGACTCGATCGCCTCCGCTTGATTCCCGCACTACATGATGTTTGAGAAACGGATGACCGAGACACAGCCTTTCAGGAACAATCACTCTTTACTCCGGGTGGACAGTTACACCTACTTTCCCCTACATCTGCTAGCCCACCTCTTCAAGAGATCATGTAACCTACTCGACTATGCTAGAGCCCATAATAGCTTGTGGCTGCACACGGAAGTTTCTAGCATGAATAATCTTATGATCCCTTTGAGCCTGGGTGGCGGTCCTTATACAAACAGACAACACTGGATTCTCCAGGTGCCTCAATCCACCCAGATGTGAGTTTTAGTTGCCACCTTAAGTAAACCATTATTAACAATCTCACATCTGTCATGAATATCTCTCAAACCCAATCCCTGTCTACGAGCATAGCTTGGCAATATAATAGCAACGTAGAAGTAACTCCCAAGGGTTTGATAAAAGAACAGGTAATAGGTACTACCTCAACTACTTCCCAATACCCACAGTTTAATTAGATCCTAACCATGCAATGTTTGAGGATAGAACTAATGCAATAAAAACTGGGTATGGAAGGTATATGATCAAAGTGTTACTTGCCTTGTTGATGATCCGCGAAACCTAGCGATTCGAAGTAACAAGCGGCACACTCCGGGTACTCTATCGCAAACAAACAAACAAACAATAAGTACTCATCTAATGCACAGGTAAAACTCAAATGAAAGATCCAACCAGAAGGTACAACTTAAGAACTCTGGTTTGCAAAAGAATCAACTCGAACGAAGCAACGAAAGTCAAACGGCGAAAGAAACAAGCTTCGTTTACTAATCTGGATCTAGGTCAAATTTTACAGTAGCAAAAACTTGTTTGAGTAGGTTAAACGGAAAGAGAATTTCGGGACGAAACTCTAGGCGCTTGAATCGCCTGATTCCGATAAACGAGCGAAAAGTTAAACAGAAACGAAGATCCGATCAGAAATCGAGATCTGAGATAATCAGGAAAAACCCGACGGAAAAGAAAAACGGACGTACGGTTAAAGAACGGACGTTCGTTAACGGAGAAAATCCGACGAACGCGTTCGTTAAAACGAACGGGTCGGTGAACGTTCACAAAATAACAAAACCGAAGAAATAAACCGATCTAGGGTTTTTTTTAAACGAACGGTTTTTTTAAACAAAATCGGCAACGACGGCGAGGTATACCTCGTCCGGGGCAGGGCTCCGGCGGGGCTCCGGCTGGCTCCGGCGAGGGCGGTGGGGTGCGTCGGGGCTCGGGGGGTGCTCGGGGCGGCGAGGGGCGGCTCCGGCGGCGGGGCTTGGCGAGCGGCGGCGGCGAGGCTCTGCAGCGGCGGCGGCGAGTGCGGGCTGGGGCGGCGGCTCGGGGTTGAGGGAGGGCGGCGGCGGCGGGGTATTTATGAGGGGGGGCTGGTGGCGTGGGGGAGGGGGCAAGGCGGCGGTGGCCGTGCTCGAGGCGGACTCCGGCGTGGTGGCGGTGGCGGCTGCGTGAGGGAGACGGCGGGGCTGGGCCGGCCGCTCGGCTGGGCCTCGGCCCGGCCGGGCGCGGCGCAATTTTTTTTTTAAAATGTTCGCCGAAAAAAATTCGTAGAAAAATAAATAAAAATCCAAGAAAGATAAAACAAATTTTCCCCGTCTAGTTAGAAAATTTAGAATAGGGTGAACATTTTTTTGACACAAAATAAATTTTGAAAACGTGCAATATTTTTTTAATGCAATTAAAATTGCAAATAAAATCCGAATAAATTCCAATAAATGATTTTAACACTTTTCCACCAATATTTCAATTGTTTTGGATAAGTCATATTTTCTCCCCTCATTTATTTTTAATGAAATATTTTTCCGGAGAGAAAAATAATTAAAACCAAAATCCTCTTTTTATGATTTGATGAAAATCAAATATGAAAATTTGAGAAAATCCCCAACTCTCTCCGAGGGTCCTTGAGTTGGTTAGGATTTATCGAGGATTTGTCAAAATGCAATTAAAATATGATATGCAATGATGATCTATGTATAACATACCAAATTGAAAATTTGGGATGTTACAAACCTACCCCCCTTAAGATGAATCTCGCCCTCGAGATTCGGGTTGGCTAGAAAACAAGTGGGAGTGGTTCTTCCGTAGATCTTCCTCTCGGTCCCAGGTGGCTTCATCTTCCGTGTGGTGACTCCACTGGACTTTGCAAAACTTGATAACCTTACTGCGGGTAACTCGGCTAGCATACTCAAGAATCTTAACTGGTTTCTCCTCATAGGTCAAATCACTTTCCGGCTGAATCGCTTCCAGCGGCACAGTATCTCTCACTGGTATCTCAGCCATCTCTGCGTGGCACTTCTTCAACTGGGAAACGTGAAATACATCATGAACTCCAGACAATCCTTCGGGCAATTCCAGCTTGTAGGCAACCTCTCCCATACGTTCCAAAACTCTGTATGGTCCGATAAAACAGGGCGCTAACTTTCCCTTAACTCCAAAGCGCTTCACTCCTCGAAGTGGTGATACTCGAAGATAAACTCGGTCTCCGACTTCGTGAACTGTCTCCTTTCGTTTAGAATTAGCATAACTCTTCTGCCTGGACTGGGCTACCTTGAGCCTATCGCGAATCAACCTCACTTTCTGTTCAGACTCCTTAATCAAATCTGGTCCAGACAACTGACGGTCTCCAACTTCGTCCCATAACAACGGTGTTCTACACCTCCTTCCGTACAAAGCTTCGAAAGGGGCCATCTTCAAACTGGTTTGATAACTGTTGTTATACGAAAACTCTGCATATGGCAAATTGTCGTCCCAACTAGATCCATAATCTAGTGCACAAGCTCTCAACATGTCCTCCAAAATCTGGTTGACTCTCTCGGTCTGTCCATCTGTCTGTGGGTGAAAAGCTGTACTAAATTCTAGCCTAGTTCCCAATGTTTCATGTAACTGCTTCCAAAACTTCGAGGTAAACTGGGTTCCTCTGTCTGATACAATGGTCCTCGGAACTCCATGCAAACATACGTTCCTGGTCATGTATATCTTTGCCAACTTTGCACTGGTGTAAGTGGTCTTCACTGGAATGAAATGAGCCACTTTCGTCAAACGGTCGACTACAACCCATATTGAGTCAAAGCCTGAACGAGTCCTGGGTAATCCTGTGATAAAATCCATGCCTATTTTATCCCACTTCCATTCGGGTATCGGCAATGGTTGTAGCAATCCTGCTGGCTTCTGATGCTCTGCCTTCACTCTCTGACATACATCACAAACTACTACATATTCTGCAATATCCTTCTTCATTCCGGTCCACCAGAAAGTATTCTTCAGATCCAAATACATCTTGGTATGTCCTGGGTGAATCGAGTACGGTGAATCATGGGCTTCTTGCAAAATCATCTTCTTGATCTCCGGATCTTTTGGCACATACACGCGGTCCTCAAACCATAAGGTATCGTGCTCATCCTCATGAAATCCCTTGGCTTTTCCTTTGCTCATCTTCTCCTTTATCTCTTCAATCTCCTTGTCTGTCTTCTGAGCTTCTCTGATCCTTTCCATCAAGGTAGACTGAATCTCTAGTGTCGCTAAATAGCCTCTTGGGACTATCTCCAAACATAGCTCGCGAAGGTCCTCGGCTAACTCCTGAGGTAACTCTCCTGTCATGAGGGTGTTGACATGACTCTTGCGGCTCAACGCGTCTGCTACTACGTTAGCCTTTCCTGGGTGATAATGCAATCTCATATCATAATCCTTAATGAGCTCCAACCATCTCCTCTGTCTGAGGTTTAACTCCTTCTGCGTGAAAATATACTTCAAACTCTTGTGATCCGTGTACACCTCACAATGGTTTCCGATGAGAAAATGTCTCCATGTCTTCAACGCATGCACCACGACTGCTAACTCCAAATCATGCGTAGCATAATTCTTCTCATGGGGTTTAAGTTGTCGTGAAGCATATGACACAACTCTTCCTTCCTGCATAAGCACTGCTCCAAGTCCTCGACGAGAAGCGTCGCAATAAACTTCATAATCCTTGCGTTGATCTGGCAGAATCAACACTGGTGACGTAACCAATCATTTCTTCAACTCTTGGAAACTAGCTTCACATTCCTCAGTCCAATTGAATTTGGTGTCCTTCTTCAATAGCTCAGTCATGGGCTTAGCAATCTTTGAGAAATTCTCGATGAATCTCCGGTAGTATCCTGCAAGTCCAAGAAAACTCCGGATTTCTCCAACTGTCGTGGGTGATTCCCAACTTGTCACTCTGTCAACCTTGGCAGGGTCTACTGCTATTCCTTCTCCAGAAATAACATGTCCAAGGAATCCAACTTCCTTCAGCCAAAATTCACATTTGCTGAACTTGGCATATAATTGATGTTCTCTGAGCTTCTCAAGTACCAATCGCAAATGCTCCTCATTCTCTTCCTCATTCTTGGAAAAGACTAAAATATCATCAATGAACACCACGACGAACTTATCCAAAAACTCCATAAACACTTTGTTCATCAGGTTCATAAAATAAGCAGGTGCGTTAGTCAAACCAAATGACATAACGGTATACTCACATAATCCATATCTGGTGGTAAAAGTCGTCTTAGGTATATCCTGCTATCGAATCTTTAACTGATGGTATCCTGATCGTAGATCGATTATGGAAAATACTTTAGCTCCTTGTAGGCGGTCAAACAAATCATTGATCATCGGCAGTGGGTACTTGTTTTTGATGGTTACTTCATTCAATCCACGGTAATCAACAACCATCCTCAATGATCCATCTTTCTTCTCCACTAGAAGTACTGGTGATCCCCAAGGTGACGAACTTGGGCGAATATAGCCTTTATCCAGTAACTCCTTGATCTGCTTCTTAATTTCCTCCAAATCTTTTGCGGGCATCCTGTACGGTCTCTTAGATATTGGCCCTGTGCCTGGCAAAAGTTCAATTAAGAACTCAATGTCTCTATCTGGTGGCATGCCTGGCAACTCTTCTGGAAATACATCTGGATAATCCTTCACCACTGGTACTTCCTCCTGTACAACTCCCGATAAGGAATTCACTTGAGTCCTCTTCGGCATATGCCGGGATACATACTTGATCCTTTTTCCTTCTGGGGTGGTAAGCAAAATCGTCTTGCTGGCACAATCGATGTTTCCTCCATACAACGATAGCCAATCCATTCCCAAAATCACATCCAAACCTTGCGACTCCAAAACTATGAGGTCTGAGGGGAAAACATGCCTACCAATGGCCAATGGCATCTGAAAACATCCTTGGCTTGCCATATACTTTGCTCCTGGCGAGGTTACTAACATAGGGGTTTTGAGAACTTTGGTGGACAGCTTAAACTTATTCACAAATCCCCTTGATATGTATGAATGCGATGCACCAGTATCGAAAAGAACGGTTGCAGTAAATGACTTAACCAAAAACTTACCTATTACTGCATCAGGCTGAGCTTCAACCTCCTCCACGCTCACGTGGTTCACGTGTCTTTTGTTGAACGGGTTCGGCTTCTTCCCAGATCTTCCATTACCATTTCCATTCTGGGCTTCAGGACAATCAGTTGCATAATGTCCAGTCTTCTGGCACTTGAAACAGGTAACGTGACTTAGATCCCTCTTGGCTAGGGTAGATGGGTTGGTGCGGTTCTGTCCGTTGGTTCCTCCATTTCCATTACCATTCTTGGAGCCATTATGGTTGTGCGAACTACCTCCTCCATGGGTATGCTGAAACTGTCCTCCCGTCTTCGGGGCAAAACGAGGCTTCTGTTGAGCTCCAGAGTTATACTTCCCTTGTCCATACTTCCTCTTACGGTTTTCAATCTGCTGTTGCTTCCCTTCAATCATGAGAGCTCTATCTACCAGCTCCTGGTAGTTGTTGAAGGTTGCTACCATCAACTGCATACTCAGTTCATTCAGTCCTTCCAAAAATTTCTCCTGCTTGGCTGCATCTGTAGCAACGTCATCTGGTGCATAACGTGCTAATTTACTAGAATCCTCCACATACTGGCCTACGGTGCGTCCTCCTTGGCGTAGGTTGCGAAACTCGCGCTTCTTCATAGCCATAGCTCCTGCTGAAACATGAGCTGTACAGAAAGCTTGCTGAAACTGGTCCCATGTGACAGTGTCAATAGGGTGCGTGGCTGTATAATTCTCCCACCATGATGCTGCAGGTCCATCAAGCTGATGTGCGGCAAAACGCACTCTTTCCGCATCTGTGCATCCTGCAGTGGTCAACTCCCTTCCAACTTTGCAGAGCCAATCATCTGCAACAATCGGCTCGGTGCTACTGGAAAACACCGGCGGGTTTAGCCTCAAGAAACGGGCTAAGTGATCAACAGGTGGTGGTGGTGGTGGGTTGTTGGTGTTGTTGTTGCCTTGGTTCTGCACTAACACTTGCATCAGGGCATTCTGTTGCTGAATCAACTGGGTGATCTCTGGTGGGAAAACAAATCCGGTGTCGCGTCTCGGAGGCATCTGATGGGTTAGAAAAGATGAGAGTTAAGAAAAGAATGAGGTCTAGAGGGGAAAACACTACCCATATGCTCATGAGACAAATACAATCAATATCACTCAATCAATTCAAACAAGGCATAACAATCGATCTAACTAGCGTTACAAAGTGCTTGAACTATACTATTAAATGGGGGGAAACTACTACTGATATGGTGGTCTACTAGAAATTCTGATCCGTTGAAGACTCCATGATGTCTGCTCCAGCTTCGTCAACAAAGTCATCTTCACTTGGTTCCGAGTCGGTGTCGTCGATGATGATGTAGTTATCCGGACAAGTGCATTCGTCATCCTTTGCTTTTGGCACTGGATTTCCCATTGCGCGTCTTGGCGTCCAGAAATCTGATAAATAGTATCCTTAAGCTCCTGGTGGTAGACTTCTCCAATGCATCCCATAGCGATGTGTGCGGCCATGCTCTTCCCTAAACTCCAGGTTGGTGCTTCGAAAACCAATCTTATGGGTTCAGTAACTGGCACAAACGTCCTTCCTGGAATGTGAACTTGAATCTTCCAGCTCTCCTCTTCGGGTAATCTGGCGTTCTAGGTTCCGGTGATGCTTGGTATTCCTATGTTCAAATACTTAGTGACTTCCTTCAAGTGTCGTCCAAAAGGCGTGTCTTCATCTGGTTGCATGAACTTGCTCCTTGCATCCGCCATTCCTAAAGAGTAGAAAGTGGAGAGGGGTCAGAAATGAGAAGAGAGAAGTGTTCTAGGGCTTAAGCTTAGTGGTCGTGTCCTACAGTCAGCGTGTGCTCTGATACCACCTTTGTAGCGACCAGACCTCAAATGGTCTGTGCTGCTGTGCACCAGTGTCATCCCTGGATCAGTAATGCTGACACGCACAGTACAAATGGAGGATTTATAACAGAGTAGCAATCACACACTTATTACATCGAATATCTCCAAAGAGAAAAAGTATGATAAATATGGCTTAAGGCCATCTAAAAACGATAACAGCGGAAGACTTGGAAGATAAGTGAGTCCATCAACTCTAGCGGCATCACTGAGTATAAGACCACGACCTAAGGCACCTTACTCGTCGCCTGAAAAGTCTGCAACATGAAACGTTGCAGCCCGAAAACGGGTCAGCACATAGAATATGCTGGCAAAATAACACATAGAGAATAATGAACATAATAAGGCTATACTACATGCATATTTGGCTGGTGGAAAGCTCTATGGTTAAGTTTTTGCGGAAAGCCAATTTTCCCCTACTGCAAAGGAATAAATTTTATTTAACTATCATGGTGGTTGTTAAACATTGAGATGGTTGACAGCATCTCAATCCCAATTAAAAATCATCATTAACCCAACAAAATTAATTAAAAGTAACATGGTGATGAGATTCACATGATAATCCAGGTACTAGATACTCAAGTTGTCCATAACCGGGGACACGGCTAACCATGATTAGTTCGTACACTCTGCAGAGGTTTGCGCACTTTCCCCAAAAGACTCGATCGCCTCCGCTTGATTCTCGCACTACATGATGTTTGAGAAACGGATGACCGAGACACAGCCTTTCAGGAACAATCACTCTTTAATCCGGGTGGACAGTTACACCTACTTTCCCCTACATCTGCTAGCCCACCTCTTCAAGAGATCATGTAACCTACTCGACTATGCTAGAGCCCATAATAGCTTGTGGCTGCACACGGAAGTTTCTAGCATGAATAATCTTATGACCCCTTTGAGCCTGGGTGGCGGTCCTTATACAAACAGACAACACTGGATTCTCCAGGTGCCTCAATCCACCCAGATGTGAGTTTTAGTTGCCACCTTAAGTAAACCATTATTAACAATCTCACATCTGTCATGAGTATTTCTCAAACCCAATCCACGTCTACGAGCATAGCTTGGCAATATAATAGCAACGTAGAAGTAACTCCCAAGGGTTTGATAAAAGAACAGGTAATAGGTACTACCTCAACTACTTCCCAATACCAACAGTTTAATTAGATCCTAACCATGCAATGTTTGAGGATAGAACTAATGCAATAAAAACTGGGTATGGAAGGTATATGATCAAAGTGTTACTTGCCTTGCTGATGATCCGCGAAACATAGCGATTCGAAGTAACAAGCGGCACACTCCTGGTACTCTATCGCAAACAAACAAGCAAACAATAAGTACTCATCTAATGCACAGGTAAAACTCGAATGAAAGATCCAACCAGAAGGTTCAACTTAAGAACTCTGGTTTGCGAAAGAATCAACTCGAACGAAGCAACGAAAGTCAAACGGCGAAAGAAACAAGCTTCGTTTACTAATCTGGATCTAGGTCAAATTTTACAGTAGCAAAAACTTGTTTGAGTTGGTTAAACGGAAAGAGAATTTCGGGACGAAACTCTAGGCGCTTGAATCGCCTGATTCCGATAAACGAGCGAAAAGTTAAACAGAAACGAAGATCCGATCAGAAATCGAGATCTGAGATAATCAGGAAAAACCCGACGAAAAAGAAAAACGGACGAACGGTTAAAGAACGGACGTTCGTTAACAGAGAAAATCCGACGAACGCGTTCGTTAAAACAAACGGGTCGGTGAACGTTCACAAAATAACAAAACCGAAGAAATAAACCGATCATGGTTTTTTTTAAAACGAACGGTTTTTTTTAAAACAAAACCGGCAACGACGGCGAGGTATACCTCGTCAGGGCAGGGCTCCGGCGGGGCTCCGGCTGGCTCCAGCGAGGGCGGCCGGGTGCGGCGGGGCTCGGGGGGTGCTCGGGGCGGTGAGGGGTGGCTCCGGCGGCGGGGCTTAGCGAGCGGCGGCGGCGAGGCTCTGCAGCGCTGGCGGCGAGTGCGGGCTGGGGCGGCGGCTCGGGGTGAGAGGGAGGGCGGCGGCGGCGGGGTATTTATGAGGGGGGGGGCTGGTGGCGTGGGGGAGGGGGCAAGGCGGCGGTGGCCGTGCTCGAGGCGGACTCGGGCACGGTGGCGGTGACGGCTGCGCGAGGGAGACGGCGGGGCTGGGCCGGCCGCTCGGCTGGGCCTCGGCCCGGTGGGGCGCGGCGCAGTTTTTTATTTTTTTTAAAACGTTCCGCCGAAAAAAATTCGTAGAAAAATAAATAAAAATCCAAAAAAGATAAAACAAATTTTCCCCGTCTAGTTAGAAAATTTAGAATAGGGTAAACATTTTCTTGACACAAAATAAATTTTGAAAACGTGCAATATTTTTTAATGCAATTAAAATTGCAAATAAAATCCGAATAAATTCCAATAAATGATTTTAACACTTTTCCTCCAATATTTTAATTGTTTTGGAGAAGTCATATTTTCTCCCCTCATTTATTTTTAATGAAATATTTTTCCGGAGAGAAAAATAATTAAAACCAAAATCCTCGTTTTATGATTTGATGAAAATCAAATATGAAAATTTGAGAAAATCCCCAACTCTCTCCGAGGGTCCTTGAGTTGCTTAGGATTTATCGAGGATTTGTCAAAATGCAATTAAAATATGATATGCAATGATGATCTATGTATAACATACCAAATTGAAAATTTGGGATGTTACAGATTGCCAATTAAAACTTGATTACATAGAAAAAACCTATAGCATTCTATCATATGAATCAAACGACCAATGTAGGAAAATTATGAGGGGGGTCCCTCCAATAGTGTTCTTGGGCTCGCACCTAGCATCACGGTGGCCGAACTTGGAGTCATTCATCTGGTACACATGGCATCTCAGATCTGGACACAAGGTGACGCGACCTCTCACTTCCTCCGCCATTTGAAGCGGCGCGCCGGTGGAGGACTAGCATACTCCAATATTAGGTTGGGTCTATGTGATGTGGCAACTTCATATACTAACCGGATGCTGGCTATACTACTACGGTACTCACACTCCAAGAAGTGACTCGAAAACCATTCATAAATTGAGTCTATGACATGCATTTGCAACTGAAATGTACCATTCATTAAATACAACAAGTCATCAACACACAACGACAACGAGGATACATGTTGGATTATAGATTATTTCCAACAAAACATTCTAGCAAATACTAAAGTTTTCATCACACAACAAATAACAAGCAATGAAATGAACTTCAACTCAACCAATCCTCGGCGTTGGAAACGCTTGCTTTGAACCATAGGTGCTGTGGGAAGGGCCAGCTATTGTCAATATCGAGAGCAACGCATGACTGATCATCCAGGCTGAAGCGGCATATATCAGGACCAGGGTAGGGAACCACCGAAATGTCTAAGGTATAGATATAGTTGCTTCTCATAAATGGTAGGAACGTTGTGTCAACAGCAGCTGGATCGCCTTTCACCATCATTGGATAGTTTGGTCCAAGGAAGAGCGAGTTTGCTCCAAGACTATCAATACTGAACCAGGGAGAAGGTGTTGGCGCTAGCACACTAGTATCTGTCATGAATACCATGCAACGGGTGTTGGAATAGGTTAGGAGAGGGCGACCATGGGAGACAACACCTGCTTCCTAAGTAGTAACAGTCTGAGTGCACTGTATACAGACAAGAAGAGGTGATCCATCGGAATTAGTTGCCAGGCGCCACTGAGTATATAAGTTCCGCTCCTCCTCATGCTCGTGATCATCACCATCGTCATCTCCCCCTTGCTTATAAAAAATTTCAAGTATAGGTGGTGGAATGTTCACAGGACCTTGGAAATACAAGAAGAAGGTTAATTAGTAAAGGGAAACTTGCTAACCCGCATGCATGTGGATGAAACAATTATAATTACGGTGGAAGACAAACGTACCGAAACTACGAGGATCCCATGCAAAAACAGTGCCACGAGTGGTGGCAGCAAACACAAGATCCTCGTATTCAATTGCATCACAGTACACATCCGTGTATAGAAACTGATTTTTGAGCAATATCCATCCAGTCGAACCATGAAGGACGGTAACAAGCTTGTCGAAGATATCAACAACTTGATAGTTCTTGTAATTCCAAGAGCGGTTGGGAACTCGAAAAATTGCTATCTTCAGTAGACGACAGTCACCATGATCGTATTTGAACGTACGTAGATCATCTGTGTGCTCAACCTCAGGGCACTCGGAGATTTTTGGAAGTGGAATCCGCTGACGAGTGTACACATTCACAAGTTCCCACTCGCAATTGTACCCAATATAAACAACCCAATCTCCATTTGCGCCAGCCCAGGACTTACCCTTAAGCGATGGCATCTTGACATCACACGTATCATTATCAAGCGGCATCAACTTGCACAAGGCGAGGCCTCCGTCGTCCGTGCCATGCGAATAGGCTTATAGCCAAGAAGATAAGGGAGATCAAACCGCTCCTGGACCCTTGGGTTCCTTGTAATGATGTTATTAGTTGAGTGAAGAATGGTCTTGAACGAACCTGCCATGCTAGCCAAGGTGATGACGTTGCACCCATCAATGAGTTCCCCCACCACGTCATCTTTCAGATCGGGGCAAGAATAACAGGGTCGTTTTCGGCTTGTTCCCTCCATGGAGAAGACGATCGAACAATGGCAGAAGGAAGGTTGAAGGCAAATGGAGGAGGGTGGAAGAGCGTGCGACAGCAGTTCCAAATCGAGAGGGAAAGGCGAAGAGTCGATGGACGGTTGCCAGTTTGCCACGGTACACGAAGAGGTGCCCCGGCCTACACGTCCTTTCGGAAATTGTAGAAAAGGACTCGCCGTCGTCTCACTGACATGTTGGAACGGGACCACATGTCAACGAAACATCGTGTGTAATTTCTCGTGCAAAATGCGATCTGGCCGCGTTGGCCCGAGGTGCCACATTATTTCTCGACTTTATTTTTTTAATGGTGTGCCGTTCAGTTTTGAAGCACGACTAACTGGTACTGTTTGCAGAGAAAATATAAACTACTCTACCACTACTCCACCTCTAGTACTAGTAGTATAAAAAAGATATATAAGCTGGAGCTTCAGAGCCTTCTTGCTAAGGGCTGCCCACTTGCTTCTCACACTATCATCCTCTCTCCAGATCTAAAAAAGACAGCCTCTCTCTCCCTCCTCACTGGTGGTCACAGATCCGCCGGGGAAGAAAAGGACGTGCAGTGTTGACGCACTCGTCGTAGGCGAGCGAGGTCACGCACTGACGACAAGGCCGTCCTCTCAGACCTAGCGCCCACGCGGGATGGCCTCCGTCCCCAAGCTCGCTGTCGTAGTGCGTGCGGAGGACGATGACCACGAGCGAAGCCACTTCCCGCCGACCCTCAGGTATGCTACCTCTTTTCGAACCATACCCTTGTTCTATTGCCCCATCTGCCATGTCGCCGCATGTGGATCTTTTTCCACTCCACCATCTTCCCAATTTCCTATCCTCTGCTCTGCTGGTCACGCAGACGAAAACCTTAATTTGCACTATTAAAGGAAACCCTACTTCATGCAGACTAATCCATGTCTGGGTTGAATAAGGAAAGGAAGGGATACTGTATTGTCCAAGAGAGTAGGCATCGAACCCGCATCTAGGTTGAGAAGGGGAAAATCAGTAGCTAAGGAACGAGTCTTGTGTCTCTTGGTTGAAGAAGGGTAGAAAGGCATGACAACGCAATAGAGAATGACAAGGTCAATCAGTTTGTTGTCTTCACATAGGAAAAAGGTGGCTAAACATAACAAAAATGGGACATAATACACATATGCTGCCTGGATATTTGTTGCTCTGGGCAACCATACCTCCCTCACCACTCTATGCGTCCGTGGAGGTACATCGTACTGGTGCGCCCACTATCCGAATGGGCCTCGCATGCTCTTAGTTTAACTTTTTTGCTGTTAGTATAATGCCAGCAGTCAAGTTAAGCAATGCTACTACTAAAGTGATGCCACATTTAACTAATGCCGCACTCAGTCTAATGCCACCGATAAATTTAAGCAATGCCATTTAATGTCACTGGATTATTTCCGGGTTAGCTGTTGATTGTGGATGTATTAAATATTTTTCAACTAAGGCATTCTAATGATGTTGCACAGCTAGTATACCAACGACGAAACTTGTTACTACCTTCAGATTTTTGCACTGTTAATGCTTATAGATTACATACCTCACTTTCATGAGATAAGTTCATTTTTTTGTACAGTGTCACCAAAATGCCAAGGCGCAGATGTCATTTTATTTTGGTTAAACTGCACAAAAAATACCTGACATCATGATGTAATGTTCATTATGTTATCGGAGGAGGTCTGTAAGTTTGTCTCTAATGCCTGTCGACTACATACCTGACATCATGATGTAATGTTAAGTCATTTCCTTTTGTATAGTGTCACTGAATTGTCAAGGCGATGATGGCATTTTATTTTAGTTGAACTGCACAAAATATGCTTAAAAGAAGAGGAAAGGTCAGGAATCGATCATTCTTTCAGAAAGAACTATATATGCCTTTCTGACATCAGCCTCTATTGCCTTATTTATTCCTTCAAAAAGGTGGTTAGAAACGGTCTTGCTACCTTTTCCCATTAAGAAATTGGAATGCTTATATTTGTGAGTCTATGCTTCAACTAGTGCCACTTTTATAGTAATCACACTTTCAATATCTATGCAAACAGGGATGCTCGAGTTTAGTGGAACTGCACAAAAAGTCCAACTGGTTCAACATTAGGAGCATGTTTTCTCCCAAACCTTTATATCCAATTGGTGGTACTATGAGTTGTTCATTAAGAAGGTACATGGTTTGCTACTATCTTGCTACTCTTTTTGTACTGTCATTCGATAGTAATACTAGTGGTTTGCATGTGAATTTATTGGCAGGGTGGACCTACATTGGAGGTGTAGGACATGATTCAATGACTGGATGCTCAATTTCGGTTGTATCAATTTCACCTCTTCCATCACTGCGAACATGGATATCCTTGGTCTGATGAAGAATATGCACTATATTTCTGCTCTAAACAAGCAAATCAATTCAGTATGAAATTGTCCAGGGCAAAACATGACTATATCAAATTGTCCAGTGCAAAACATGACAGATCTAAGCGGAAGAGACATGTTTAAACCGAAAATACAAGGTGGGGTATATGTTTACTAGCTGCTTGATATTTGTGCAGACAGAGATGTCTGCCCGTTGCTATTTAGCAAACACACAAAGTGACCTCAATTTTGGTTGAACTGCACAAGAGAATAGTATAGTCACTGCATGCAGTGCCATTTGAAAATAGACACAGAAAGATTGCATAGTCACTTCATGGACTGCAGAAAAGTAGTATTGTACTATTTATTGGCCAACGCTAGGTGCTTCATTGCTTTGGTCTGATTATACAATGGGCATCATTTTGCCTAAGTTAAAGTTTGTATTCCGAAAATAGGCTCGCCGTGTGATCAAGAGAAGACCAAATCATATTGCAGTGGATGTTCCTCCATCATGTGTGGTTCATTCCCATGGTTCCAGCTGATGGTGAAACCACTTACCTTTGCAAGAGGAATTGTAGACTTCACAAACAAATTTGTCATTTAGTCTGTACTGAATGTTGGCCAAGAGAAGCATCCATGTTAGTAGGAAGAATATATGTTTTTTCTAGATCTTTGCTTTTGGAGCTACATGTTTGTATATTATCTGTGAATCATTGAGATGCATTAACATGTTGATCTTATGTATGGGAATCATACTAGTTGGTTTTAGTTGTGGCTGATCTTTGCTTTTGGAGCTACATATTTGTATATGATCTGTGAATCATTGAGATGCATTAACAGTTCCTTATATCTATTCGCTCAGTGTTTACAAGTTACCGATCGATCACTAGCTAGCCTACTAATGCGCTCCTGGCTGTTTTAGTTGCGACGCAAGATCCGAAGTGGCAGTTTTTTGAATAAAAATGCCTACCTCTGAAGAAACTGACAAGCTGCTCTGAAGAAAATGCCATGCGAATCTAAAGAAACTGCTAGCAAAAACGTTCGCAAATGCCTTATCTCCCAGCTAAAGTTCATCAATTAATGCCCTCAGCTGCGACTCATTGCATGCTGCTCTGCGTACTGGCTGCGAGGGATTTTGAGTGCCCGCATGCAGCCGGCCGTAATTAAGGCAGCCTACTGATGCGAAAAAGACGCGCTTTCATTGTTGCGGGCCTTTTAAATCCGTGGAATCATTATTGACAAGGAGGGAGATGATTCGAGTGCACTCATTTGACCGTAATGCCGGCGTGCGACCCAGCACGGACGGGACGGGACGGCACAGTCAGAATTTCAGTTTCTCTAGTTTTCCACGGCAAGCTGGCGCGCTAAGCCATGCCTGCTTCATTATGCATTGAATTCCGATGACCGTCGCGCTACCTTCCGCTTATAAGTACTGTTTCTCGGCCTTCTATGGTGGCACCGTGACCCAACTCGCCCTATCCTCATAAGCCCCCACCGGCCCGACGTTGCTTGCCACTTATCCTCGCTCTCGCCACGTCCGCCATGCCCCCGCCCGTCCGCGATAGGCGTGGCCGGAGGCGGTCACCGCCGGAACTAGTGTTCAGTTTTTCACCGGAAGGCAGACGAAGGGAGGAGGCATTCTATCGGTCTTTAGATGGCAATGCGGAGATCGAGGACTTGTTGGAGCGCGACCGCCTGGTGGAGGAGCAGGAGTTGTTGGAGCGCGACCGCTTGGCGGATGAGCAGCGTATCGCCAATTTGCGCCGCCAGCGGGACATGGAGCAGCAGCGCACCGACGCTTTGAGTCGTGAGCAGAGCGCCCGCACGTGGGCCGACTACGTGGAGGCCGGCGCCCAGCAAATAGCCCTGGAGGCTGTCGGGCACGCACGCGTTCGCGACGCCGATTTTTACTACCAGCTCGTCAAGTGGGTTTCCCGCTTAGAAGCCGAAGCTTCGGTGGACCACGCCGGCATGGAAAGGGCCAACGCACGTGAGCAACGCACCCTATCGCACCTCTGGCAAGTCCGAGGCGAGGCGGGGGACGCCGGTGGCGGCATTTAGCATGTACCACAGATGGCGGCCGACATCGTCTAGTTAGCTAAGAGTAAGTTAGTACTTGTACGCTACTAGAGTATTAGTGGAAGTAGATAGTTAACTTGGCTATGATGGTTGTCAACGTGGAAGTTCAGTACTCTATATGTGGATCAGACCTGTTACTTTGCTCTGAATGTTGAACTTTTCGTTTGAACATATGGAATTGGCTGTTATTTTTTTAAATGGGTTGTATTTGTCCTCCACGGGTTTAGAGGCTGACTTGTGGGCCTACCAAGTTGACACGTACACAACCAGGAGATGATTGTACATGGAGAGGATGATAGCAGGGACCCGCCAAGGTCATGGCAGTACGCAAGCAAAGTGCCTCCTTATTTCAATCCAATAAAAAAATGGCTCCTCGTAATGGATTTCTGACATCTGGATCCCATGCCATTGTCAACGTAGTCAATAAACGAGAGAGTTGCACAACGAGCGGCTGACATCAGGGACCCAGCAGCTCGCCTAGTTATTTTTGTTTTGGGTTAATTTGATAAATGCCACTCCAAATCTGGTGTTTCTAAGAAATTCCATTGCAATTTCCAAACTTTGAAAAATGCCATTTCATGCCATCTCCAGTGGCATTTTTCGAAGTCTGGAGTGGCGTTTTTCAAAGTTTGCAAATTGCAGTGGCATTTTCCAAAGTTTGCAAAAATTGCAGTGGCATTTTTCAAAGTTTGGAAATTGCAATGGCATTTTTATGAATCGCCATATTTTTTGTGGCATTTATCTAATTTGTTTTTGAGACGGAAGCAGGGTGTCAACTGGGCTGTGCGGGGCACTCTGGCATGTCTAGACAGCCTTCTCTTTTATGTTTACCACAGACCAGCCCAGTAGTTTTTTTTTCTTTCTGAAAATGGCTAGCCCAGTTTTTTTGTGATTTGCCAAGTACGTCGCTTTGTCAGGCCTATTGGGCTGCAAATCTTTCAAGACGAGGAGAGCTTCATTCGGCTGGACGAGAAAATGGCCTATCAGCAATGAGAAATGGGATGTACATTTTTAAAACACATCAAACCGGCAATTACTTTTTTAATTTCTTTTTTTCATTTCAAGATTTCAAATTGCATTAATTTTTATGCGTGGACAATTTGTTGGATTTTATATTGATATACATTTATTTTTAAAATCAGTTTGAATGTGACTCGAAATTTCGGGATTAAAAACAGTTCGGACCGCACCGAAATATGCAACATTTCGTATAATTTTTTAACCGTGGCCACAATATGGGTTGTAATGCTAACAAAAAGAATATGGGCTCCAAAAAAACCTTCAGAATTAGCAAATGGGCTATAAATTATTAGAAATAATGGAAGATGGGTTGTATGATATTTTCCACAGATTTGAGGCTTTCCTAAAAAACAGATTGACGCACAGGTAGTGACTGTTGGATGTCCATCCAACGGCCGTCGTGCTTCTTCAATCTCTGCTCTTCCTGCTCCAACCGCTCAAACAAGCGCCGGCGGGACTGCCTGCTCCCTCCTCCCCGCGGCCGGCTGTGCTGCCGCGCAGGCTTCACCGCCCCACCGTACTACCATCGCTGGCCTAGCCATCCCTCTACTCACCAACACCTGTTGTTATTCTCCGGCGACGGCAAATGAACCAGTAAACCCTCGTATAGTCGTACTCCCCTCCGCGTGGGAAACAACTGCCGAGTCTTCCCTGCCTCCGTGTCGTTCCCTTCCTAGGCCTCACCGTCGTCCACCGCCCTGGTGCTCCCGGCGCGGCCTGGTCAACGTGGTCAACGACCGACATGCATCTGAAGTGGACTGTACGTGGAGAGGCTGACAGCTGGGTCCACGGCCGCACGCAAGGAAATGCCTCCTTATTACGCGCAAAATAATGATTCGTCCACCTGACATCTGGGACCCACCGAAAGGGCCTCTGTATTTCGCGAAAAAAACGTTACTGCCAATGACAGCTCGGACCCACCAGCTATATCTTCGCACGCAAGGAAGTGCGTCCTTATTACGCACAAAAAATGAATACTCCCCCTGCTAGTTGGGACCGAGTATAGTGGCAGGCTGACTTGTGGGCCTACTAAGTTGACGGGGACGGAGGGCTTTGTCAACTTAGTCAATATGCACGATTCTAGCTCTAGTGACCGTATGATGTCCATCCAACAGCCGTAGTGCTTCTTCAACCTCTGGTCTTGTTGCTCCAGCCGCCCAAAGCAGCGCCGGTCGTGCCGCATGCTCCTGCCTCCCGTGGCCGGCTGTGCTGCCGCGGAGAACACACCGCCCCCTACTATTCCCACCGCTGGCCAGGCCCTACGGCCACGGCAGCCTCACACCGCAGCCGAACAAGTGAACCCTCGTACTCCTCTCCGCGCGGGCTTCCACTGCCGCATCTTCCCCGGCTCCGCGTCATCCCCTTCCTAGGCCTCGCCGTCGTCCACCGCCCTGGTTCTCTCGACGCGGCGTGGTCAACATGGTCAAGGAACGGCTTCCATCGGACGTGGACTATACATGGAGAGGCTGACAGCTGGGTCCACAGCCGGAGCAAGGAAGTGCTTCCTTATTATGCGCAAAATAATTATTCCTCCACCTGACAGCGGGGACCCACCGGACGGGCCACTATATTTCACGAAAAAAAGTTCCCCCCTGACTGCGGGGACCCACCAGCTACATCTTCGCACGCAAGGAAGTGCGTCCGGGCAAAAAAAACGATTTGCCCCCCTGACTGCTGGGACCCACCAGCTACATCTTCGCAGGCAAGGAAGTGCCTGACAGTCGGGACCCACCTGGTCGAAGCGTACGTAGCATTGTCATTCTGGTCGCGAACGTATACGTACATACTTGTCGATGTAGAGTCGCGCACATGTCGTAGTAGAGGCGCGCACGTAGCATGTACACGTACGTACAGCGGCCACTGTGCAAGAAAGAAAATACGGTCACGTACGTACAGCGGCTAGTGTGCTCCTTGTCTGAAGTCGGCGTCCGGGATGTCGCGCTGTGCTCTCGGCGTGGGAGAGGACTTTCAGCGCGGGCGCTGGCTTCATGCCGCTCTGCGGCCGCGTTGATCAGCTGCTGGATGCGTCTAGTCATGTAGGGGAGCTCGTCGGCCCCCAGCCCGTTCAGCTCGTCTACGGCCGCCTGAGCGGCACGCAGGTTCTCGAGTGGCATCGCGTAGACTGGGCGGTCTGCAACCAGCATGCTAGCGATGGCCGCGCCACGCTTCTTGACGGTGTCGGCTCGGCTCGGCCCGCCAGGAGGCGGCGTACCAAAGGCGGCGTGGTCGACTTCGCGCTGGTGAGCCTCAGTGAGGCGTCTCATGGACGCTATCTTCTGGCCCTCCGCGATGAGGGCGAGGCGGCGTGCCTCCAGTGTCTCGGTGTCGGCGTCGGCCGGGATGGGGGCGAACAAGTCGTGTAGCGCCGCTTGTAGGGCGTCGTGGGCGTTCTCTCCGGAGGCGGCGCCATGGCTGATGACCAGCACCTCAGTGACAGCGCTGCTGCCACTGTCGGCTCGAGGAAGAGGGTCGTCGATGATCACCACGTTGGTGGGGAAGGCGTCAAGCGATGCCGTGTCGGAGTCGACAAGCATCGGGTCGGTGGAGCCGACCGACTCCAAGTCCACAGCAAGCTCGCTGGAGACGTGAAGCTGGTCGAGGAGGCTCTCGGGGCAGTCTGTGCCCGCGTTGGACGCATGCTCGTCGGAGATGCGAGCCTCGCCAAGAAGATCAGCGAGGCAGCTCGCCGCGCAGGCGTCATCGACGCCTTGCAGCGCGTCGGGGCAAGCGCCATCGGGCGTGCCGGGCTAGCTACGCCCGCTGGGAAGGAAAAGGGTTCCCGTCCAGAATAGGTCTCCGGACGACGGTGCACCTGGCCCCACGGTGGGCGCCAAATGTCGGGTGGTAGGTGTGACATATGCCAACGGGTGGCTTATCATTGTGGGAGCCAGTAAGACATCGCCGGTGCCTGGAAAGGGGATAAGGCGTAGACATTCACGTGGCGAATCTTACCCAGGTTCGGGGCTCTCTGTGGAGATAACACCCCTAGTCCTGCTCTGCGGGGTCTCCGCATGATCACTAGATCAACACAAGTGGCTACAAGTGGCTCCTTGAGCTGTTTGGCTAGAGGAAGAAGAAGGGCAAGGCTAGCTCTCCTCTTCTCTCTATGTGGTGTCTAAAACTCTGAGAGATCAACCCTTTGCATGGGTACCCCGGGGGGTTTATATAGGCCTACCCCCCGGGGGTACAATGGTAATCTGCCTGGACGTGGGTCCTAGCCGTCAGTGTCTGTATTCGCCAGCTTCTCCGCCGGCCGCTGGGGCCCGCCGACTGGTGGGTCCGCCGGCTGCCGGCCTCTTGGCTGACAGGCCGGCCCCCCGCCTGGGGGTCTTGCCGGTGGCTGGTTACTGTAGCCTTGCCCCTGACGACGAGGGCTTTGCCGAGGTAAGCATGGCTACAGTGCCGCCGCCTGGCGGGCTCTCACTATAGCCTTACCTCGTCTTGTCTCCTTAATGATGCACATATTTCGAGGGAGGGAGGTAGCCGGCTATTGGGAGCCGGCTACGCCCTAGTCCGACCGGGGGAGGCTTGGCCGTCTTCGAGCATCTCTCTGGCTGAAGGGGCCCGCCGCCCGCGGGCCGTACTGACATCCTGTCGTGGGTGGCGTCATGGTCAACATGGCAACAGTACCGCACCGGACGGGGGATGGCCGACCTGTACGGTGCACTGTGGCCACGCGTGCTCCGGGATTCGGGGTGGTAGGCTGTACTATAGCCACGCCCCGTCTCATCACCGTTATGTGGGTGTAGCCCTTGAGGGCGCAATCTTGGCCGCTTGTCGGGAGCCGGTCCTCTTATGGCCGGCTTCTGGGAGTTGGTCCTCTTGTGGCCGGCTTCTTGGAGTCGGCCATCTTGTGGCTCTCTTCGGGAGGGTTTTTAGGGCCGGGCCGTCTTCCAGTAGTAGGTCCGTGAGATAGCCGGCCAGGGGAAGGCGGCCCTGTGCTTTGGGTGCTTGAAGGCTCGATCGGCCCGATAATTTTTCAAAGAGCCAGGGGGAGTCGGTTAGGCTACCCGTGGCCATTTACTCTGACAACGTCGAGATCCGGTTCCGCGGGATGTGCCTAGGCCTCGGCAATTTTGACACCACCAATGAGGCCGCCTGCGCATACGACGCGATGGTGTGGCATCTCCGGTGGCCTCATAGAACATTGAACTTCCCCAACGTGCCGATGCGGGAGCGGGCACAGGAGCTCGCGCCTCTGCCGCGGCTTATCACCGACGAGGATTGTCGCGACAACCGGAGGCGGGAGCACCGTCTCGGCATCGCCGAGATGGACGAGAAAGCCATGGCGTTGTGGCGCCAACGCTTCCCGCAGGACATCATCAACGAGCGCGAGTTCTATGCGCAAAGGAGGACGGAGAGGGATAAGAGGAGGGAGGAGCGAGCCGCCTATCGCGAGGACAAGCATAGGCGAAAAGCGGACGCTCAATTCAACATGAGGCTTGGAGCAGCGTTGCCCTGGGAATCCGACGACGATCGGTATCTTCACGCCTACATTTAGGCGTCGGAGGAGGACATCACCGAGGAGGAGTCGGACGACGAGGAGTAGTTGAATAATCTATTTTTTTATCTATCTATGCTGAGAACTATCCTCTACTCTCTAGTCTCTACTCTCTATCTCTACTTCTTGATCTCAGCACTATAAACGCTTTTTTAAAGCGCCGCGCCTTGCGATTCTGTTGGAGATTCTCTAACATGGCAAACGAGTGCTTTAATGTTGCCCACAAGATGCGCGAGTATTACTAGTAGTATATTTTTCTTGCCATGTTGAGATTTTAAAACCACGAGTGCGAACATGCAGAGGAGCAATGAAGACCTAACACAGGATATTGGGGACATCTTCAAGGAGCATGGCAAGTTAAAGAGAGCTGCACCGAACCTGTAAAACGAGCTTTGGTAAGTAACACCCTTTCAATTACTTTCATTTAGCCTCATGTTCTTAGATGTGTATATGTTGTAGTTTCTGTTTCTCTGAAGCCTCGTGTTCTTCGATGTGTAATAAGAAGAGTCTTAATCGTCCTAATGCTTTCGTTTTTAGCTTGATGTAGGAAGTGGGTGTTCTCACCTTGTATCTGTTTTTATATATTTTTTCCTTTTGAATTCACTTCTCCCAGTTCTGTTTATCTCGCTTCTACTAAATGGATCTGGGTTGCTCTGAGTATTGATCTAAAAAAGAAGTAACTTCATGTCAGGATGCAGTTCCTGCGAGGAGGGAAGTATGGTCAACCTCGAGATCATGTTTCCAGAATGAGGCTGGATTACACACAAGGTGTCAGTTCCCTAATGATGATGGATTAGGCAAAAGGTGCAAATTCCCGGATGATGCTGGATTACACACAAGCCAGGTGGAGTCGTCAGATGTTCGTGTCCTCGTGGCTCTAGTAAAGGTTGAAAGAAAGCGTGCAGTAGCTCTTGAGATTGTAGCTGAGTTCCTGAAGAAGCAAAAAGAGCAATCAGATGCTCTCTTCACCCATGCCAAAGAAGAGACGGAAGAAGCCAGAAATAAGCTAGCAGAGGCAGAGCAGGCTAGGTGTCTCGTGCTATCTACAACTGTTGTCAATACAAAATTTCCTTCATAGTAGCTAGGTTCAAATGTTTAACCAGTCAGCATGCCTGTTGTGATGTCCGTGCATCATGTGGCACAAAATATTTTTTTTGAGTCATGCAATAACAGCAATTACTTTCCAAACAATAACAGACGAAGCATTGGACATGGTATAGTTCATGCACAAGCCCGACATTCCAAGTTCAACTTCCACATCAAACTCATGTTCACAGATATCTGCACATTCATACATAATGTCCACAACCATGATTCGCTTCAAAGCCAAAAAAAATTTAGGAGAGTTATGAATAAAGAAAAACCTCTAGTTCCTACTACCAGTGCGAGCACAACAAGTCAAGACCATGCGTAATTAATTATATTTTGGTCATTTTTTGTGTTCTAAAATGCCGGCCGGCTCGCGGAAGGACGTGTTGCCAGCACACGCGCGGATTCAATGAAGGCAGGCAGGGCAGTCTGAAGCCGGTTGCATGCGGCGAGGAGGTGTGTACAGCCGGGCATGCAGCGAGCGGGGCCCTCTTGGCCGGCGCGCCGGTTCAATGCCTGGGCTATGAGAGGTCGCATTCGTGTCAGAGCAATCACTCCCTCCAGTACTTTTTTGTTTGGGTATAACAAAATCTCGTTTTCCATTCACATTTTACAAGTAAAATTCATGGAGAAAACTTTGACCCAAAATACGATGGGGACTAGTAAACCAGGACGGAGGTAGTAGTTTTTTTAATCAAAGAAGGGTTTCCCCCTTCCGATTTTCATTACTGAAAACCAACATCTAAATCTAAACCATAGTATTTCCCCTAGAACTACCAGGTTCAACATCTTGCTACATAAACCCATACAACCATACTCCAAGGAGGTACGCAGTACTATGAATTCCATTTTTGCTCCATACCAATTGTTCTAGAAACTACTTAGTACTTATAACGCGCCATTGAAAATCCGAACTCTTAACCCCGCTAAAAAAATGATATTTTAAACGTGGCTACTCGATCTATGGCAACTAGCGAGCCACCGACTCCAAGTCGTTCACCTGTGGTCCCGACCATCAACTCCTACGGATCAAATTATCACGTGAGCTGACTATTCCTACAAAGGTGCGCTCCACCACGTACCCGGTACCCGCAAATGCAGCAATCGTGCACCTAGGGTTTTATGGTTTATTTGTTAACGTTGCCTTTATGTAACACTCATATGTGCGACACAGCAAGAGACCGACTGCGTGCGTGCGCCTCTTCTCTTCGTATATGTACTCCACCGTTTGTCTGGTGTCCAAAAAATTATAATAACTACTAACAATGTGCCAATGCGTTGCCACATGATCAGAGTAGATTAATAAATATTCACCGATTTGATAGAAAAAAGGTCTAGTTTTCAAATACGTATGTCACTAAAAAAATGTTATGTTTCACTCAAAATATATTCCTTTGGCGGTTTTGATGAGATAAGGGAGGAATGTTGTTGGTTTCAAGATTCGAGAAGTGGTATATGTCTAATTTCTACTCTTACTAGCAAGATGCTCGTGCGTTCCACGGAACATCAAGATCTTGTGAGAGAAAAGGATGAACGAGGGAAGGCCTTATCTGCAAATGTGGAAAGGAGTGCGGGTAAATTTCCATAGTTTCCTTCATATCCGTCAGATATAAATCGGACGGCCTATATTGCAGGATGGTGCTACCTCTTGAGCACTGCGTTGGTTTTCCCTTGAAGAGGAAAGGGTGATGCAGCAAAGTAGCCTAAGTATTTCCCTCAGTTTTTGAGAACCAAGGTATCAATCCAGTAGGAGGCTACGCGCGAGTCCCTCGCACCTACACAAAACAAATAAATCCTCGCAACCAACGCGATAAGGGGTTGTCAATACCTACACAGTCACTTACGAGAGTGAGATCTGATAGATATGATAGGATAATATTTTTGATATTTTTATGATAAATATGCAAAGTAAAATAAAAGCAAAGTAAAAAAGCAAAGGAAATAACTAAGTGTTGGAAGATTAATATGATGAAGATAGACCCGAGGGCCATAGTTTTCACTAGTGGCTTCTCTCAAGAGCATAAGTATTTTACGGTGGGTGAACAAATTACTGTTGAGCAATTGATAGAATTGAGCATAGTTATGAGAATATCTAGGTATGATCATGTATATAGGCATCACGTCCGAGACAAGTAGACCGACTCCTGCCTACATCTACTACTATTACTCCACACATCGACCGCTATCCAGCATGCATCTAGAGTATTAAGTTCATAAGAACAGAGTAACGCCTTAAGCAAGATGACATGATGTAGAGGGATAAATTCATGCAATATGATAAAAACCCCATCTTGTTATCCTTGATGGCAACAATACAATACGTGCCTTGCTGCCCCTACTGTCACTGGGAAAGGACACCGCAAGATTGAAACCAAAGCTAAGCACTTCTCCCATTGCAAGAAAGATCAATCTAGTAGGCCAAACCAAACAGATAATTCGAAGAGACTTGCAAAGATAACCAATCATACATAAAAGAATTCAGAGAAGATTCAAATATTGTTCATAGATAAACTTGATCATAAACCCACAATTCATCGGTCTCAACAAACACACCGCAAAAATAAGATTACATCGAATAGATCTCCACGAGAGAGGGGGAGAACATTGTATTGAGATCCAAAAAGAGAGAGGAATCCATCTAGCTACTAACTATGGACCCGAAGGTCTGAGGTAAACTACTCACACTTCATCGGAGAGGCTATGGTGTTGATGTAGAAGCCCTCCATGATGGATGCCCCCTCCGGCGGAGCTCCGGAATAGGCCCCAAGATGGGATCTCGTGGGTACAGAAGGTTGCGGCGGCGGAATTAGGTTTTTGGCTCCTTATCTCATCGTTTGGGGGTACGTAGGTATATATAGGAGGAAGAAGTACGTCGGTGGAGCAACAGGGGGCCCACGAGGGTGGAGGGCGCGCCCTGGGGGGGTAGGGGCGCCCCCTACCTCGTGGCTTCCTTGTTGGTTGCTTGACATAGGGTCCAAGTCTCCTGGATCTTGTTCGTTCAAAAAATCACATTCCCGAAGGTTTCATTCCATTTGGACTCCGTTTGATATTCTTTTTCTGCGAAACTCTGAAATAGGCAAAAAACAGCAATTCTGGGTTGGGCCTCCGGTTAATAGGTTAGTCCCAAAAATAATATAAAAGTGAATAATAAAGGCCAATAATGTCCAAAACAAAAGATAATATAGCATGGAGCAATCCAAAATTATAGATACGCTGGAGACGTATCAAGCATCCCCAAGCTTAATTCATGCTCGTCCTCGAGTAGGTAAATGATAAAAAGAGAATTTTTTATGCGGAGTCCTACTAGGCATAATTTCAATGTAATTCTTCTTAATTGTGTTATGAATATTCGGATCCGAAAGATTCAAGATAAAAGTTCATATTGACATAGAAATAATAATACTTCAAGCATACTAACTAAGCAATTATGTCTTCTCAAAATAACATGGCCAAAGAAAGTTCATCCCTACAAAATCATATAGTTTAGTCATGCTCCATTTTCGTCACACAAGAATGCTCTCATCATGCACAACCCCAATGACAAGCCAAGCAATTGTTTCATACTTTAGTAATCTCAAACCTATAAACCTTCACGCAATACATGAGCGCGAGCCATGGACATAGCACTATGGGTGGAATAGAATATGATGATGGGGGTTATGTGGAGAAGACAAAAAAGGAGAAAGTCTCACATCAACGAGGCTAATCAATGAGCTATGGAGATGCCCATCGATTGATGTTAATGCAAGGAGTAGGGATTGCCATGCAACACATGCACGAGAGCTATAAATGTATGAAAGCTCAACAAAAGAAACTAAGTGGGTGTGCATCCAACTTGCTTGCTCACGAGGAGGCCCATTGTTGGAATATACAAGCCAAGTTCTATAATGAAAAATTCCCACTAGTATATGAAAGTGACAAACCAAGAGACTCTCTATTATGAAGATTATGGTGCTACTTTGAAGCACAAGTGTGGTAAAGGATAGTAACATTGTCCCTTCTCTCTTTTTCTCTCTTTTTTTGGGCCTTCTCTTTTTTTATGGCCTTTCTCTCTTTTTTTTATTCCTCACTTGGGACAATGCTCTAGAAAATGATCATCATCACACTTCTATTTATTTACAACTCAATGATTACAACTCGATACTAGAACAAAGTATGACTCTATATGAATGCCTCCGGCGGTGTACCGGGATATGCAATGAACCAAGAGTGACATGTATGAAAGAATTATGAACGGTGGCTTTGCCACAAATACTATGTCAACTACATGATCATGCTAAGCAATATGACAATGATGAACGTGTCATGATAAACGGAATGGTGGAAAGTTGCATGGCAATATATCTCGGAAAGGCTATGGAAATGCCATAATAGGTAGGTATGGTGGCTGTTTTGAGGAAGATATAAGGAGGTTTATGTGTGAAAGAGCGTATCATATCACAGGGTTTGGATGCACCGGCGAAGTTTGCACCAACTCTCAATGTGAGAAAGGGCAATGCACGGTACCAAAGAGGCTAGCAATGATGGAAGGGTGAGAGTGCGTATAATCCATGGACTCAACATTAGTCATAAAGAACTCACATACTTATTGCAAAAATCTACAAGTCATCAAAAACCAAGCACTACGCGCATGCTCCTAGGGGGATAGATTGGTAGGAAAAGACCATCGCTCGTCCCCGACCGCCACTCATAAGGAGGATAATCAAAGAACACCTCATGTTTCAAATTTGTTACATAATGTTTACCATACGTGCATGCTACGGGACTTGCAAACTTCAACACAAGCATTTCTCAAATTCACAACTACTCAACTAGCACGACTTTGATATCACTACCTCCATATCTCAAAACAATCATCAAGCATCGAACTTCTCTTAGTATTCAAAACACTCATAAGAAAGTTTTACTAATCTTGAATACCTAGCATATTAAGATTATTTAAGCAAATTACCATGCAATTTAAGACTCTCAAAATAATCTAAGTGAAGCATGAGAGATCAATAGTTTCTATAAAACAAATCCACCACCGTGCTCTAAAAGATATAAGTGAAGTACTAGAGCAAAACTATATAACTCAAAAGATATAAGTGAAGCACATAGAGTATTCTAATAATTTCTGAATCATTTGTGTGTCTCTCAAAAGGTGTGTACAGCAAGGATGGTTCTGGTAAAATAAAAAGCAAAGACTCAAATCATACAAGACGCTCCAAGCAAAACACATATCATGTGGTGAATAAAAATATAGCTCCAAGAAAGTTATGGATGGAAGTAGACGAAAGAGGGGATGCCTTCCGGGGCATCCCCAAGCTTTGGCTTTTTGGTGTCCTTAGATTATCTTGGGGGTGCCATTGGCATCCCCAAGCTTAGGCTCTTGCCACTCCTTGTTCCATAATCCATCAAATCTTTCACCCAAAACTTGAAAACTTCACAACACAAAACTCAACAGAAAATCTCGTGAGCTCCGTTAGCGAAGGAAAACAAAAGACCACTTCAAGGTACTGTAATGAACTCATTCTTTATTTATATTGGTGTTAAACCTACTGTATTCCAACTTCTCTATGGTTTATAAACTATTTTACTAGCCATAGATTCATCAAAATAAGCAAACAACACACGAAAAACAGAATCTGTCAAAAACAGAACAGTCTGTAGTAATCTGTAACTAACGCAAACTTCTGGAACTCCAAAACATCAGCCAAAATAGGATGACCTAGGAAATTTATTTATTGATCAGCAGCAATTGGAATCAATATTTTATCACGTTCTGGTGATTTTTAACAATTATTTTCGTGAACAGAAAGTTTCTGGAAATTTCTGCAAGATCAAATAACTATCATCCAAGAAAATCCTATAGGTTTAACTTGGCACAAACACTAATTAAAACATAAAAACACATCTAACCAGAGGCTAGATCAAAGATTTATTCCTAAACAGAAGCAAAAAGCAAAAAAAAACTAAAAATAAAATTGGGTTGCCTCCCAACAAGCGCTATCGTTTAACGCCCCTAGCTAGGCATAAAAGCAAGGATAGATCTAGGTATTGTCATCTTTGGTTTTCAACTTTTTTTGCGGAGTCAAGCTCGAATCCGGGAGGTTCTTTGCGTTCCCTTCATATTCTGAAAATTTTAGATCTAAAGAATCCAACCGCTTATTGCAAAGAGTAATCAACATATTCATGCGGTGAATATTTCCGCTAACGTTCTTAAGAGGTTCAAGAGACTTCTGTAAAATCTTAGTTACTTTGCAAAAAATTTCAAAAACTTGTGTCTCTTCCTGGGTAGGATGAGGCCCCTTTTGTTGAGGTAGTGTTCCCACTATACCTTCTATAACATCATGTGCAATATGGGGATCAATTTCAATAAAACTGCCTTTAGCAACGCAATCCAAGAGTTGTTTATGAGACATATTTAATCCAACATAAAAATTGCGAAGCAGAATTCTCAGGTTCATTTCAAAGGTACAATTACGATAAGACTCCATTATTCTCAACCAGGCATCTTTTAAGTTTTCTCCTTGTCTTTGTTTAAAGTGAAAGACTTCAAACGCAGGGGACAACGGAGTAGATAAGGGACTAGCCATAACGACAAGCAAACGGAAAAGAGGCGAACGAAAAAGAAGAGAGGGCGAATAAAATGGCATGGGTGAAGTAGGGGAGAGGAAAACGAGAGGCAAATGGCAAATAATGTAATGCGGGAGATAAGGGATTGTGATGGGTACTTGGTATGTTGACTTTTGCGTAGACCTCCCCGGCAACGGCGCCAGAAATCCTTCTTGCTACCTCTTGAGCACTGCGTTGGTTTTCCCTTGAAGAGGAAAGGGTGATGCAGCAAAGTAGTGTAAGTATTTCCCTCAGTTTTTGAGAACCAAGGTATCAATCTAGTAGGAGGCTACGCGCGAGTCCCTTGCACCTACACAAAACAAATAAATCCTCGCAACCAACGCGATAAGGGGTTGCCAATCCCTACACGGTCACTTACGAGAGTGAGATCTGATAGATATGATAGAATAATATTTTTTGGTATTTTTATGGTAAAGATGCAAAGTAAAATAAAAGCAAAGGAAATAACTAAGTGTTGGAAGATTAATATGATGAAGATAGACCCGGGGATCATAGGTTTCACTAGTGGCTTCTCTCAAGAGCATAAGTATTTTACGGTGGGTGAACAAATTACTTTTGAGCAATTGACAGAATTGAGCATAGTTATGAGAATATCTAGGTATGATCATGTATATAGGCATCACATCCGAGACAAGTAGACCGACTCCTGCCTGCATCTACTACTATTACTCCACACATCGACCGCTATGCAGCATGCATCTAGAGTATTAAGTTCATAAGAACAGAGTAACGCCTTAAGCAAGATGACATGATGTGGAGGGATAAATTCATGCAATATGATAAAAAAAACCCATCTTGTTATCCTCGATGGCAACAATACAATACGTGCCTTGCTGCCCCTACTATCACTGGGAAAGGACACCGCAAGATTGAACCCAAAGCTAAGCACTTCTCCCATTCCAAGAAAGATCAATCTAGTAGGCCAAACCAAACTGATAATTCGAAGAGACTTGCAAAGATAACCAATCATACATAAAAGAATTCAGAGAAGATTCAAATATTGTTCATAGATAAACTTGATCATAAACCCACAATTCATCGGTCTCAACAAACACACCGTAAAATAAGATTACATCGAATAGATCTCCACGAGAGAGGGGTAGAACATTGTATTGAGATCCAAAAAGAGAGAGGAAGTCATCTAGCTACTAACTATGGACCCGAAGGTCTGAGGTAAACTACTCACACTTCATCGGAGAGGCTATGGTGTTGATGTAGAAGCCCTCCGTGATGGATGCCCCCTCCGGCGGAGCTCCGGAACAGGCCCCAAGATGGGATCTCGTGGGTACAGAAGGTTGCGGCGGTGGAATTAGGTTTTTGGCTCCGTAACTGATCGTTTGGGGGTACGTTGGTATATATAGTTGGAAGAAGTACGTCGGTGGAACAACAGGGGGCCCATGAGGGTGGAGGGCACGCCCTGGGGGGGTAGGCACGCCCCCCTACCTCGTGGCTTCCCTGTTGGTTGCTTGACGTAGGGTCCAAGTCTCCTGGATCTTGTTCGTTCCAAAAATCACGGTCCCGAAGGTTTCATTCATTTTGGACTCCGTTTTATATTCTTTTTCAGCGAAACTCTGAAATAGGCAAAAAAACAGCAATTCTGGGCTGGGCCTCCGGTTAATAGGTTAGTCCCAAAAATAATATAAAAGTGAATAATAAAGCCCAATAATGTCCAAAACAGAAGATAATATAGCATGGAGCAATCAGGAATTATAGATACGTTGGAGACGTATCAGATGGCAGGCCCACCATCATCACCAACTCTGTTTTTTATCCCTACTCTTATAAAAAGCATTGTCGGTGATGATCTTGTGCCTGCCATCCTGCAATATAGGCCATCCGATCTATATCTGACGGATAGGAAGGAAACTATGGCAATTTTGCAAAAAGATACCCACACCCCTCTCCACACTTGCAAATAAGGCCTTCCCTTGTTCATCCTTTTCTCCCACAACATAAACTACTCATACAAATGCATCTTGATGTTCCGTGCAACGCATGGGCATCTTGTTAGTTGTTGAAAAAAGCCCATGTGTGAGAGAGAGAGGGAGAGAGGAGGAGGACGGAGTGCATGTGTGACAAATACACAAAGAGTGTGTGTGCGAGAGGTATCAACTTAAAATGAGGTGATATTGTGTGTGTGCACGATCGAGAGGGTGTGTCTCAAGAAGGGAAGAAAAATCTACATAGATACAAGTAGCGGGAGAGAGACATGTATGCAATAGTGGAAGCACGAGTGTGCGGGTGTATAAACCTATCTTGAGGCTAGTCGATAAATGTTTGTGAGAGAAATACGAGTCGGGGTGCGAAAGCGAGAGTTTTGTGTGAGAGAGAGAGACGGTAGTCGGGAAGGGGAGTGGAAGTAGGAGTTGTGTGTGTGAGAGAGAGAGGGGGGGAGTTTGTCTGATCGGTAAACAAATGAATAATGTCCGTCCAGGATGGAGACGAAAAGGAGACCGCAACAAATGTTGTGTCTACACGAGAGAGAGAGAGAGAGAGAGAGAGAGTAATTTTAGTGGTATGATTCATATCTAGAGACATAAAGGGTGTGTGAGAGAATCCCATAGAGAGAAAGACAAAGTGAAAGACGAGTGGAGACTGTGTGTGTGGCGGTGAAAAAGAAAGCTTAGGTACCTAGTGATACGAGAGAACGGTAGAGACGTGAGAGATAATCAAAACCATGTAATGTATAATGATATGGATAGTGTGACACTTCTCAAGGGAGACGTCGAGAGACCATGTTTGTGAGAATAGGAGAAACATGAAGTGAGCATGCGGGTGAGCTGGAGAAAAGAGAGTGATAGCTACATGAAGGAGCATGCATGCGAGAGAGATGGGCGTGAAAGGAGTGAACATAAAAGGGATTCAAATATTTGAATTCGAGATGATGATACATGTAATCCATACTCGAACCAAAATTGATCTATCAAACATGCATACTCATATGAATTCACGCGCATCTATGTTATTTAATATGTAGATATTACTGATCCATACATTTTAGTAGAACATAATTTGGTTTAATTTTTTTAATTCAACCTTATGATTTTGAGATCATTGTATTTGTAAATCATACTATACATATAAAGGAGCAGAATTCTTTGTTGTGCTTTTGAAAGTATATATATAAAAATGATGTATATAGAATTTTATTCCAATCGAAAATGGATCCCGCCCGAAAAAAAATAGAATACAAACGGGATTCGAATTGAGTTGGCACGGTAAACGTGCACTCTGCAAAATTTGAACGAAGCGGGGAAAGTCGTAGTAACCGCCCGAAACCAAAATCTGCGAGATGGAAATTACTACTGCCTATCCCTGCCACGCAAAGCCTATCTGCTCGATTTCTATAGGTTTCAATAGGGGTAGGTTTGTAATTTCACTCAAACGTGACATAACCGCCTCTCACCCGGATTCATACACGGTGGGCACCAAAACACAGTGTGTCCTCGGCCGAAATCGACTCCCTCCCTGATTCATACACGGTGGTCGCCAAAAACAAACTCTCGTCGACAAATATTCGGTGTATGCGAGATTACCGTCCTATCCCCAACCGACTAATATTGCTGTGATGTAGGAAATTTGAAACGGGGGCTAAGTTTGTAAATTTCCTCGCATTTGAGACAAGCACGCCCTGAAGACATGGTTCCCCTTCCTCTCTACCTCCATTTCCCCATTCGTACTCTGTGGGCGCCAAAACACCCTCTCCGCCCCAGCCTCCTCCATCCGCCACCCCATCCACCACCGTCCTCCTCCACCATGCTGGAGCTGGTACCCCGACGCCGCCGTCCATTACAAGAGATCGACCTCTCTCATCCACGGCTTTGGACCGGGATCCTTGCATCCCGTCCTCTCGCTTCATCCCCGCCGTCGTCCACCTTGTCGGCGCCTCTCCTACGACCGTCTCGTCCACCGCGCCCCGCCGCCACCGTCTACCCTCCTAGATCTGCTTCCTCGCCACTGACAACCATCGCTACCGCAGCACCGTCAAATTCTCAGCAGATGCATACACGGCGCCGCACCAAAGGCGGTACTCTTTCGTATTGATGACCCACAAGTATAGGGGATCTATCGTAGTCCTTTCGATAAGTAAGAGTTTCAAACCCAACGAGGAGCAGAAGGAAATGATAAGCGGTTTTCAGCAAGGTATTCTCTGCAAGCACTGAAATTATAGGTAACAGATAGTTTTGTGATAAGACAATTGGTAACGAGCAACAAGTAACAAAAGTAAATAAAGTGCAGCAAGGTGGCCCAATCCTTTTGTAGCAAAGGACAAGCCTAGACAATTTCTTATATAGAGAAAAGCGCTCCCGAGGACACATGGGAATTATCGTCAAGCTAGTTTTCATCATGTTCATATGATTCGCGTTCGGTACTTTGATAATTTGATATGTGGGTGGACCGGTGCTTGGGTGCTGTCCTTACTTGGACAAGCATCCCACTTATGATTAACCCCTATTGCAAGCATCCGCAACTACAAAAGAAGTATTAAGGTAAACCTAACCATAGCATGAAACATGTGGATCCAAATCAGCCCCTTACGAAGCAATGCATAAACTAGGGTTTAATCTTCTGTCACTCTAGCAACCCATCATCTACTTATCACTTCCCAATGCCTTCCTCTAGGCCCAAATAATGGTGAAGTGTCATGTAGTCGACGTTCACATAACACCACTAGAGGATAAACAACATACATCTCATCAAAATATCGAACGAATACCAAATTCACATGACTACTAATAGCAAGACTTCTCCCATGTCCTCAGGAACAAACGTAACTACTCACAAAGCATATTCATGTTCATAATTAGAGGAGTATTAATATGCATAAAGGATCTGAACATATAATCTTCCACCAAATAAACCAACTAGCATCAACTACAAGGAGTAATCAACACTACTAGCAACTTACAGGTACCAATCCCAGACTATGAGACAAGAATTGGATACAAGAGATGAACTAGGGTTTGAGAGGAGATGGTGCTGGTGAAGATGTTGATGGAGATTGGCCCTCTCCCGATGAGAGGAGCGTTGGTGATGACGATGGCGATGATTTCCCCCTCCCGGAGGGAAGTGTCCCCGGCAGAATAGCTCTGCCGGAGCCCTAGATTGGTTCCGCCAAGGTTCTGCCTCGTGGCGGCGGAGTCTCGTCCCGAAAGCTTGCTTATGATTTTTCTTCGGACGAAAGACTTCATATTGCAGAAGATGGGCACTGTAGGGCCAACAGGGGGCCCACGAGGCTGGGGGCGCGCCCTACCCCCTGGGCGCGCCCCCCACCCTCGTGGACAGGTGGAGGCCCCCCTGACGTGGATTCTTCTTCCAGTATTTTTTATTATTTCCAAAAATAACTTTCGTGGAGTTTTAGGACTTTTGGAGTTGTGCAGAATAGGTGTCTAATATTTGCTCCTTTTCCAGCCCAGAATTCCAGCTGCCGGCATTCTCCCTCCTTATGTAAACCTTGTAAAATAAGAGAGAATAGGCATAAGTATTGTGACATAATTTGTAATAACAGCCCATAATGCAATAAATAACTATATAAAAGCATGATGCAAAATGGACGTATCAACTCCGCCAAGCTTAGACCTCGCTTGTCCTCAAGCGGAAGCCGATAACGATAAATATGTCCACATGTTTAGAGGTAGAGGCGTCTTTAAAAAAATAGGACATGAGGGCATCATGATTATTCTCATAACAGTAACATATACGGATAATGTCATATGATCTCTCATGCTCAAGTAATTATCTATTCACAATACAAAGTATGAATCAGAAACATTATTGAGAACTAACAAATTATAATCTCAGTCATTGAGGCAATTGCAATTTATCATAACATCAGAAAGAGTCTATGTCAGAGCTTTCTAGCAAGTCCACATACTCAACTATCATTTAGTCTTTCATAATTGCTAACACTCACGCAATACTTGTGGTTACGGAGTTTTAACCAGACACAGAGAAAGATAGGGGCTTATAGTTTCGCCTCCCAACCTTTTACCTCAAGGGTAATGTCAACAATAATAGTTCATGCTAACTTACATCCAATTAGATATATGTATCAGGATCTTTCCAACATCCTGTGCTTGCCAAAGGATAAAATGTAAAAAGGAAAGGTGAAGATCACCATGACTCTTGCATAAGGTAGAAGATAATAATAAAATATAGGACCTTCACAGAGGGAAGCAGAGGTTGCCCTGCGCTTTCAGGGTTGGATGCACAAAATCTTAACGCGAAAGAATGTCACTTTATATTGCCACTTGTGATATAGACCTTTATTATGCAGTCTGTCGCTTTTATTCTTCCACATCACAAGATCGTATAAAGCTTATTTCCTCCACACCAATCAATCATACATATTTAGAGAGAAATTTTTATTGCTTGCACCGATGACAACTTACTTGAAGGATCTTACTCAATCCATAGGTAGATATGGTGGACTCTCATGGCAAAACTGGTTTAAGGGTTTTTGGAAGCACAAGTAGTATCTCTACTTGGTGCAAAGAATTTGGCTAGCATGAGGGGGAAAGGCAAGCTCAACATGTTGGATGATCCATGACAATATATTTTATCTCGGATATAAGAAAACATAACCCATTACATTGTCTTCCTTGTCCAACATCAACTCTTTAGCATGTCATATTTTAATGAGTGCTCCCAATCATAAAAGATATCCAAGATAGTATATTTATATGTGAAACCTCCCTTTCTTTTTTACTTCCTATTAATTGCAACGATGACCAAAGCTATGTTTGTCAACTCTAACCAATTTTTAATCATCATACTCTTTCTATGTGAAGTCATTACTATCCATAAGATCAATATGATCTCTTTGTTTCTTTTTATTCTTTTCTGTTTCTTTTATTCCCTCAAGATCATGGCAAAATAATCAAGCCCTTGACTGAACACTAATCTTTATTATATAGCTCACGGACTCGATTACATAGAGAGATCATAAAGCAAAACTCAAAACTAGATCATACCAAAACTTTATTCTACTAGATCAAGATACTACTAATAGGATCGAACTAAGAAAAACGGTAAAGATAGGAGATGTGGTGGTGATACGATACCGGGGCACCTTCCCCAAGCTTGGCAGTTGCCAAGGGGAGCGCCCATACCCATGTGATTATATCTCCTTTGCTGGAGAAGAAGATGGTGGAGTTGTTGGTGATGGGTAGTCGCACATCGAGCGTAAGAGATCCTCCAACTTGCGGATAATGCCCTTGAGTGCGATGATATGCTCCTTCAACAAAATATTTTCACGTGTGAGATACTTGTTTTGTATACGAGCTAACTCAATCATCTTGAAAGCTTCAATCTCAGTTGGGGTAAGAAGATTGTGATCAAGTTGAAGGGTGTCTTCTGCTGCCGGAGCTTGGTCCTCCGTGGCCTTCTTGATCCCTTCATCCTTGTTCATCTCCATGGGTTCTTCCCTCTTCAGCTCTATCTTCATTAGCCAAGCATCGTTGTCACCATTGCTGGAGGAGGGAGACGAGATCCTGGCCTTGACAACCCTGACAGAAAACATCTCGAAACAAGAACAGAGGATATTCGCGTGATACAGGAGTCAAAACCTTCGAGAGATTATCTAATGAATTTTTACCCACCAAAATGCGTATCGTGCAAGAAAATGGAGTCTGGAGAGCACACGAGGTGCCCACGAGACAGGGGGCGCGCCCAGGGGGTAGGGTGCGCCCTCCACCCTCGTGGAGGCCTCGTGTCCTTCCCGGACTGCTTCTTATTTTTCTATTTTTCTAAATATTCCAAATGGATAAAAATTGCCTTTAGAACTGTTTTGGAGTCGGTTTACTTACCGTACCACATACCTATTCCTTTTTGGAGTCTGAAACGTTTCGGAAAGTGTCCCTTATGTATTCCTCCGGTTACAGTTTCAATAACATTGGTTTCAACATTTATGGGATTACCTGAGATATAGTGTTTGATTCTTTGGCCCTTCACCACCTTCGGATTTGTGCCTTCGAAGTTGTTGATTTTTATGGCACCAGAATGATAGACCTCCTCGATAACGTATGGACCTTCCCATTTAGAGAGAAGTTTTCCTGCAAAAAATCTTAAACGAGAGTTGTATAGCAATACATAATCACCTACATTAAACTCACGCTTTTGTATTCTGTTGTCATGCCATCTTTTAACTTTTTCTTTAAACAACTTGGCATTTTCATAGGCTTGGGTTCTCCATTCATCAAGTGAGCTAATGTCAAATAACCTCTTCTCACCGGCAAGTTTGAAATCATAGTTGAGCTCCTTAATAGCCCAATAAGCCTTATGTTCTAGTTCGAGAGGTAAGTGACATGCTTTTCCATAAACCATTTTATACGGAGACATTCCCATAGGATTTTTATATGCAGTTCTATAGGCCCATAATGCATCATCAAGTTTCTTGGACCAATTCTTTCTAGATCTATTAACAGTCTTTTGCAAAATTAATTTGAGCTCTCTATTACTCAATTCTACTTGACCACTAGACTGCGGGTGATAAGGAGATGCAATTCTATGATTAACATCATACTTAGCAAGCATTTTACGGAAAGCACCATGAATAAAATGTGAACCACCATCAGTCATTAAATATCTAGGGACTCCAAACCTCGGAAAAATAACTTCCTTAAGCATCTTAATAGAGGTGTTATGATCAGCACTACTAGTTGGAATAGCTTCTACCCACTTAGTAACGTAATCAACATCAACTAAAATATGTGTATATCCATTAGAGGCAGGAAAAGGTCCCATATAATCAAAGCCCCAAACATCAAATGGTTCAATAACAAGTGAATAGTTCATAGGCATTTCTTGACGTCTACTAATATTACCAATTCTTTGACATTCATCACAAGATAAGACAAACTTACGGGCATCCTTGAAGAGAGTAGGCCAATAAAAACCGGATTGCAATACCTTATGTGCAGTTCTATCTCCAGCGTGGTGTCCTCCATAAGCCTCGGAGTGACACTTGCGTAGGATCTGTTCCTGTTCATGCTCAGGTACACAACGTCTAATAACACCATCTACTCCTTCTTTATAAAGATGTGGGTCATCCCAAAAGTAATGTCTTAAATCATAGAAAAACTTTTTCTTTTGCTGGTATGTGAAACTAGGTGGTATAAATTTAGCAACAATATAATTAGCATAATCAGCATACCATGGAGCAGTACGAGAAGCATTTATGACATTTAATTGTTCATCAGGAAAGCTATCATCAATAGGTAGTGGGTCATCAAGAACATTCTCTAACCTAGACAAGTTGTCTGCAACGGGGTTCTCAGCTCCCTTTCTATCAATAATATGCAAATCAAATTCTTGTAGCAAGAGAACCCATCTAATAAGTCTAGGTTTAGCATCTTTCTTTTCCATAAGATATTTAATAGCAGCATGATCAGTGTGAATAGTTACTTTAGAATCAACAATATAAGGTCTGAACTTATCACAAGCAAATACAACTGCTAAGAATTCTTTTTCAGTAGTAGCATAATTTCTCTGAGCATTGTCTAGAGTTTTACTAGCATATTGAATAACATTTAATTTCTTATCAACTCTTTGCCCTAGAACAGCACCTACAACATAATCACTAGCATCACACATAATTTCAAAGGGTAAATTCCAATCAGGTGGCTGAACAATAGGTGCAGAGATCAATGCTTTCTTAAGTATTTCAAATGCTTCTACACAATCATCATCAAAGACAAATGGTATATCTTTTTGTAATAAATTAGTCAGAGGCCGAGAGATTTTTGAGAAGTCCTTAATGAACCTCCTATAAAACCTGGCATGACCAAGGAAACTTCTTATACCTTTGATGTCCTTGGGACATGGCATCTTTTCAATAGCATCAACCTTGGCTTTATCAACCTCAATACCTCTTTCAGAAACTTTATGCCCCAAGACAATACCTTCATTAACCAAGTGGCACTTCTCCCAATTCAAGACAAGGTTAGTTTCTTCACATCTCTGCAAAACTCGATCAAGGTTGCTTAAGCAATCATCAAAAGAGGATCCATAGACGGAGAAATCGGCCATGAAAACCTCACAAATCTTTTCACAAAAGTCAGAGAATATAGCCATCATGCATCTTTGACAGGTAGCAGGTGCATTACATAAACCAAATGGCATACGTCTATAAGCAAAAGTACCGAAAGGGCAAGTAAAAGTGGTCTTTGATTGATCATCGGCTGACACAGGTATTTGAGAGAAACCAGAATAACCATCTAGAAAGCAAAAATGTGTATGTTTGGATAATCTTTCTAGCATTTGATCGATAAAAGGTAAGGGGTAATGATCCTTTTTAGTAGCTTTATTTAGTTTGCGGAAATCAAACCATCCTATAATCTGTAATAATTCTTTGCGGAATCAATTCATCTTTATCATTAGGAACGACAGTAATACCTCCCTTCTTAGGGACACAATGGACATGACTTACCCACTGACTATCAGCAACGGGATAAATTATACCTGCCTCAAGGAGCTTTAGTATTTCCTTTCTTACCGGTTCTTTCATCTTCGGATTCATCCGTCGTTGGTGATCACGAACTGGTTTGGCATCTTTCTCCAAATTTATTTTGTGTTGACATAGCGTGGGACTAATGCCCTTAAGATCATCGAGAGTATATCCAATAGCAGCACGGTGCTTCTTCAGAGTTTTCAATAATCTCTCTTCTTCATGCTCTGAAAGGTTAGCTCTAATAATAACAGGATATATCTTTTTCTCATCAAGATAAGCATATTTAAGAGTATCAGGCAACGGTTTAAGCTTAAACACGGGATCACCCTTGGGTGGAGGAGGATCCCCTAGGATTTCAACAGGCAAATTGTGTTTCAGGATGGGTTCATGTTTAAAGAATACTTCATCTATTTCCCTTTTTGCATTCATAAACATATCATTTTCATGGTCTAGCAAATATTGTTCTAAAGGATCACTAGGAGGCACGGCGATAGAAGCAAGACCAATAATTTCATCTTTACTAGGCAATTCCTCTTCACGGTGTTGTCTACGAAATTTAGAAAAGTTGAACTCATGAGACATATCACCTAGACCAATAGTAACAACATCCTTTTCACAGTCTATCTTAGCATTAACTATGTTCAACAAGGGTCTACCAAAAATAATGGGACAAAAGCTATCTTGTGGGGAACCAAGAACAAGAAAATCAGCAGGATATTTAGTTTTCCCACACAAGACTTCAACATCTCTAACAATTCCAATGGGTGATATGGTATCTCTATTGGCAAGCTTGATGGTAACATCAATATCTTCTATCTCAGCAGGTGCAATATCATGCATAATTTCTTTGTATAAGTCATGAGGTATAGCACTAGCACTGGCACCCATATCACATAAGCCATGATAACAATGATCTCCTATTTTAACAGAAATAACAGGCATGCCTACCACGGGTCTATGTTTATCTTAAGCACAAGGTTTAGCAATTCTAGCAGTCTCATCACAGAAATGAATAACATGCCCATCAATATTATCAGACAAGAGATCTTTAACAATAGCAATATTAGGTTCAACTTTAACTTGCTCAGGAGGTGTATACGTTCTAATATTGCTTTTACGAACCACAGTTGAAGCTTTAGCATGATCCTTTATCCTAACAGAAAAAGGTGGTTTCTCAACATAAGCAGTACGAACAATAGGATCATTATAAGTGATAGTCTTTTCTTCAACTTTAATAGGTGCAGCTACTTTTACTTCTATGGGAGGATGATATTTAAACCACTTCTCCTTAGGGAGATCAACATGAGCAGCAAAAGATTCACAAAAAGAAGCTACTATCTCAGAGTCAAGTCCATATTTAGTGCTAAATTTACGGAAAACATCGGTATCCATAAAAGATTTAACACAATCAAACTTAGGTGTCATACCTGACTCCTTACCTTCATCGAGGTCCCAATCTTCAGAGTTGCGTTTAATTCTTTCCAATAAATCCCATTTGAATTCAATAGTCTTCATCATAAAAGAGCCGACACAAGAAGTATCGAGCATGGTGCGATTGTTATCAAAAAGCCGAGCATAAAAATTTTGAATAATTATTTCTCTTGGGAGCTCATGATTGGGGCATGAATATAACATTGATTTAAGCCTCCCCCAAGCTTGAGCGATGCTTTCTCCTTTGCGAGGCCAAAAATTATATATATAATTGCGATCACGATGAACAAGATGCATAGGATAAAACTTCTGATGAAATTCCAATTTCAATCGTTTGTAGTTCCATGATCCCATATCATCACATAGCCTATACCATGTCAATGCATCTCCCTTCAAAGATAAAGGGAAGACCTTCTTCTTAATAACATCATCGGGCACACCTGCAAGCTTAAATAATCCACAAACTTCATCCACATATATTAGGTGCTCATCAGGATGCATTGTTCCGTCTCCTGCAAAAGGATTAGCTAGCAGTTTTTCTATCATACCCGAAGGAATATCAAAGTAGACATTTTCATTTTCAGTAGGTTCAGTAGGTTGAGGAGCAACTCTTTGCTCTACTGTTCGGGGTGAAGATACCTCGAACAAGCCCCTCAGAGGATTACTTTCCATAGTAACAAGTGACAGTAAATTTCAGCACACTATATAAAATTTTCCTTACCAAATTCCACCTACCAAAGGCGCTTCACTCACCGACAACGGCGCCAGAAAAGAGTATTGATGACCCACAAGTATAGGGGATCTATCCTAGTCCTTTCGATCAGTAAGAGTGTCGAACACAACGAGGAGCAGAAGGAAATGATAAGAGGTTTTCAGCAAGGTATTCTCTGCAAGCACTGAAATTATAGGTAACAGATAGTTTTGTGATAAGATAATTGGTAACGAGCAACAAGTAACAAAAGTAAATAAAGTGCAGCAAGGTGGCCCAATCCTTTTTTAGCAAAGGGCAAGCCTGGACAATTTATTATATAGAGAAAAGCGCACCCGAGGACACATGGGAATTATCGTCAAGCTAGTTTTCATCATGTTCATATGATTCGCGTTCGGTACTTTGATAATTTGATATGTGGGTGGACCGGTGCTTGGGTGCTGTCCTTACTTGGACAAGCATCCCACTTATGATTAACCCCTATTGCAAGCATCAGCAACTACAAAAGAAGTATTAAGGTAAACCTAACCATAGCATGAAACATGTGGATCCAAATCAGCCCCTTACGAAGCAATGCATAAACTAGGGTTTAAGCTTTTGTCACTCTAGCAACCCATCATCTACTTATCACTTCCCAATGCCTTCCTCTAGGCCCAAATAATGGTGAAGTGTCATGTAGTCGACGTTCACATAACACCACTAGAGGATAGACAACATACGTCTCATCAAAATATCGAACGAATACCAAATTCACATGACTACTAATAGCAAGACTTCTCCCATGTCCTCAGGAACAAACGTAACTACTCACAAAGCATATTCATGTTCATAATCAGAGGAGTATTAATATGCATAAAGGATCTGAACATATGCTCTTCCACCAAATAAACCAACTAGCATCAACTACAAGGAGTAATCAACACTACTAGCAACCTACAGGTACCAATCCCAGACTATGAGACAAGAATTGGATACAAGAGATGAACTAGGGTTTGAGAGGAGATGGTGCTGGTGAAGATGTTGATGGAGATTTGCCCTCTCCCGATGAGAGGAACATTGGTGATGACGATGGCGATGATTTCCCCCTCCCGGAGGGAAGTGTCCCCGGCAGAACAGCTCTGCCGGAGCCCTAGATTGGTTCCGCCAAGGTTCCGCCTCGTGGCGGCGGAGTCTCGTCCCGAAAGCTTGCTTATGATTTTTCTTCGGACGAAAGACTTCATATAGCAGAAGATGGGCATCGAAGGGCCAACAGGGGGCCCACGAGGCAGGGGGCGCGCCCAGGGGGGTAGGGTGCGCCCCCCACCCTCGTGGACAGATGGAGGCCTCCTGACGTGGATTCTTCTTCCAGTATTTTTTATTATTTCCAAAAATAACTTTCGTGGAGTTTCAGGACTTTTGGAGTTGTGCAGAATAGATCTCTAATATTTGCTCCTTTTCCAGCCCAGAATTCCAGCTGCCGGCATTCTCCCTTCTTATGTAAACCTTGTAAAATAAGAGAGAATAGGCATAAGTATTGTGACATAATGTGTAATAACAGCCCATAATGCAATAAATAACTATATAAGAGCATGATGCAAAATGGACGTATCACGTATCTGCTCAACTTATTTATCCCAGCAAGAAAATAGATCGCCACTGCTTGTCCATCACTTACTTGCTAGTTGAAAGCAAACATTGGTTGCGAAGTTGCCTTTGTCCGGTTTGCACCTTCAGGTCCGCCATGGCACGCTCAACTTTATACTACCAATGCTTATGGTTTTCCCCTTTTATATTCCACACTAGTTAATTTACAGTAGACTAAATTTCAAAATTGGGTCAGTCGATTTTCCAGAGCTCGCCGGAGTTCGACGGTGCGAACGAAGGGGCTTGGGTGGGGACGGTGGTTGTGGGGCGGTGGTGGGGCCTCGCCCAACGAAGAAAACTCGACGCATGTGAGGGCGGGGGTGGGGGTGGGGGTGGCGAAGGAACACATGCGATGGGGGCCGGTGGTCCGGCCGGCGGCCCGTGCGGTGTTCTGTATGGGAAGAATCAGAGACGAGGAAGAAGAAGGGTTAGGAGACATAGGATCTTCATCCAACCGCCTGAAATGGCCGACTGACCCAAATGACAAAAGTCACGCGACTTGCATGCAGACATGCCTTTATATTCAGTACCATCATCGTACCTGCTTAGCACTGCTCCTGAATCCATCAAGCTAAACAACGTGCCACTCATAATTCCAAACTTGTTGCTCAAGTACGACTCTGATATGATGCTGATATTACTAAAACAGATAACATTTAATTGGTCAGCTAATGTTCCTGCTTTACTTTTGAAAAGCATGTGCACCACATATAGAGAGACAGCAGGGAGTTGCTTTCTTAATGCGCTCTGGTTCATCATGTGTGGGCACTGCGCAACGAACATTTTATTATCCAAAATCTGCTTGCTCTTCTTTAGCATGTTCCTCTTCCGTTCTTCTTTAATAAGTACTCTCTCCATTCCTAAATACAAGTCTTTGTATAGATTCCACCATGGACTACATATGGAGCAAAATGAGTGAATCTACACTCTAAAATGTATCTGGATACATCTGTATGTGATCCATAGTGGAAATCTCTACCAAGACTTATATTTTGGAACGGAGGGAGTATGATAGTAGTACAGTATGTTCCTTGTAGTGAAAATGAGCAGGGACATTTGCAGTGTAGAGGTCTATACGATCGTTTGTGATGGACACTTTGAACTCTTCGGGCCTCTTTGATTCGTAGGATTTTGTAAACATGGGAATAAGATTTGTAGTGTCCTGCCCACATGAATCCTATAAGAATAGCAATGAAATGCGAGGAGCTGTGTCGCCTTTGAGAGTTACACTGATATTAACAGTACCACACCTTCAGTTGAAGAGAGCTGGTATCCGAAGCCTTTCTAGCCGTACCGGCAATACTAGCACATATATTCCAGCAAGTTCCACTTTGCTGATTTTACTCTGATGCTTATGGTTTTCCTGTTATATCTACACTATGATCTGTGTATCTGCTTTGTGTCGCACTAGCAGCAGTCCACTCTTGAAGCGAAACACCACAATGACTTACAAAATTGGCACCAAGGCATTGAGTGCCACTCTGGATGCAATGAAACTCATACGCTCCCCACCTGTTGATTCTTGTTCAGAATATGATCCTAATGACTATTCTAACCTCGAGGAGTCAAAGGAAGATGGCCTGTCCTGTTCACCCATCAAGGTGCCTGTTCTAATTTGGCAAGGTTTTATTGATTGCGCGTATCTTGCATATTTTGTCTTGCATTTCTTCTACTTTGTTGCACCGCCATCTGCTTAGTTTACGCATCATATATGTCGAGATGCCATGCCCATCCATTATCAATACATATTCCATGTGTCATCATACCATGTTTTTTCACTCAAATATTGTTCTTGTGCATCAGACATCAAAAAGGAAGAGGGTGATTGCCGAACCTAAAGGAGCACCAGCAAAGTCCTTGGAAAATGTGGTGGTGCCGGAGAAATCAGACAGCACCCCACTTATATTGGCCATCCAACCAGTGACACAAAATGTAGGACCGACTCCAGCAGACTGTACCCATACTTCAGTGGCCACACCACTAGCCCCACCACAGAGGACCTGCACTCCAGCAAAAGGTATACCGATTTCAGTTGCCATAGCACCAGCCGTACCACAGAAAAATCCCACTCCAGCAAAAAGTACAGCAAGTCCACCGGCCGAAGACCTATCCCAACTGCAGAGACGGCCAATTCCTGCAGATTGGAACCCCATTCCAGTTATTACCAGTTTAAAAGACAATGCTTTCAATGTTGTTAGGGACTACGTGCATATATTCCCATCATGGGAAGATTATAGTGAAGACAAACACCATTTTCACATCTTCCTGTCCAACTTACGTGTAAGTGATATTATTCATGGTTATTATTTTCCTGTTTTCTGCTTATTGAACACATCAATGATTTACATTACATTGTTGTAAGTGGGCGAGGGTCAATCTAGATAGTCATGATGAGCAAAGCTTGCTTGTGCTTTTCAAGGAAGCATTGCAGCAGTATCGGTGCTACCTGAGAAAATCACACTTTGATGGCAAGTCTATAAACGAATTTCCAGTGAAGTCTCCTGTGCTAAATTTAGAAGACATTGAATGGAAAAACCTTCTTATGCACTGGCCTCGTTCCCAGGATGAGGTACTGTCTATGAAATCACATGACAATTTGAACTTCTACTTTTCCGCATGTGCCTTACGGATCTTTTTTGCAGGAAATCTGCTTGAAGAAGAATTCCAGTTTGAAAAGAATGACATGATATCGCAAATATGCTGCCCGCTACTTTGCTCTTGTTAGTACCTGTTGTCCTGTATCACTGTACTTGCATACATACCTGGTTCATTATGTGACAGCAGTATGCATGCTAGCTTGCTTATCGATTGTTCGCTCCAAATTATCTGATCTGTATAAATGGTTACATTAGTGTAGAATATATCCAATGCCAATGAAATTTGTTAGCTCTACATTGTTCTTGTAAGTACTTGCTGTGCTTTATCAGTGTACTTATATTGACAGGTAGTTGTTCATGTACCATCACTCTGCAGCTTATTTTCCTTTGCCCTCCATTTTCTACACATCAGATCTATATTTACTCTTACCATAAGGTTGGATAACACCGATGGTACTGAAGAAGTTTAGCTATGCATTGCTCTTGGCTGTACCTTTTGCCTGTATCATTGTACTTACATTTATAGCTACTTGGTTATGTAGCATCACTCTTCATCTTATCTTAAATATTCTCCATTTTTTCTTATATTATCACATCTATATTTACTCTTAACAAAATGTAGAATAAAGGCAATGCTTATGAAGAAGATTCTGTGGTAAACTTCTTTAATTGCCCCCCCCCATCAGCATGGACAAGGGCTTTATAGAGCCTGTCTTCACCAATAATGTAAGTTTGTCCTTCTCAAGCCTTCAAACTTTGTTGTGTATATTTGGTTAGGCATGACTGCAACAGTTGCTTATTTTTGGTGTTTGCATCAAATTGCATGTTTAAAGTTTATTATGTAGTTCATAAACAAAAGTTTGTCCTTCTCAATTTAACTTTTCAATTGTACAACCAAGTTCCTTCTTCATACCATGTAAATTAAACTATACAGAGCAAGTGATCTTCTTTTGCACTGCATGTATGCTTCTGTTCTTGATCCGTAATCGAGTGGTGTGGTGAACCTACCCACTACAGCACAATGTCATATTCTGCAATGTCTTAACTATGAACAATGTCATATCATTCTACTATTTTTTAAACCGTCCCTTTATTTGCCAATCTGAAATGGGATAAATTGACAGCACACTAACCATTGATACTTATAAGTTCTTGATCTGTAATCGAGTGGTGTCGTGAAGCTGCCAACTCCTTCACAATGTGATTTCCTGCCATGTCTTGACCTGAACAATACCATATTGTGTTAATGCAATTTTAAACTGTGTCACTTTATTCGTCAGTAAGAAATGTGATGAATTGTCAGCACTGATACTTTTATGTGCAAAACCTGTCATATGTCTGCTTGTTTATCTTTCAGAGTGTGGAGGATATAAGTGTTAAACAAGCGCAGCCTCATCAGCTTGCTCAGCTGCTTGCGATGCAGCTCCCCAGCAGGGCTAACCTTTCTTGAACTCTATTGAAGTGCTGTCGGTTTTGTATATTATTTTGTCGGCGTGTTTAGTTGCACTGGTGGCGAGCTTTGATGCCCCGTGTATGTAATCTGTTGTCTGCTTGTGCTTTATTATTATAGTGGCGAACTTTGATGCATAATCGGCCAAACCATAAAATTACGGTACATAATCGGGCCGTCATGCAATCACGATGTATGATCTGCATCATGGGCCCCTTCATCTTGGTCCGTTCAAAGGCCTAAATGTAAACTGGCCCACTAGTAGATTCGGGCCTTTAATAGGCCGAGTAAACCGCTGGCCCTCTTTTCGCAAGAAAACTCAATGGGCTTTTAGGAGGCTGAGAAGTAGGTTGGGCCTGAAACGTGCCGAACAGCTCACGGGCCGGCAGCAGCCCGAAATGGACCCCGGACCATGATTGTGCCAATCAAATCATGGGCTTTTAGTAGGCCAAAATTTTCTCGGTCCTTGTTTGGCCCAATCAGATTATCGGCTGCGAGCAGGCCGAATGCAAACCGGGCCGTAGTTAGGCCCAACTATATGACAAGCTTTTAACAGGCCGAAATTAATATAGGGCCGAAATGTTAAACGGGCCCTTAACAGGCCGAAACTAATATCAGGCCGAATTACTAAATGAGCCTTTAGCAAGTGGGCCCAAAAGCATAGCGTCCAGTTGACGGGCCGAATCTGATATGGGCCATAATTTAGCCCAAAGCCTCTTAAAGGGCCGGACCTGATCTGGGCCGTAATTTGGCCCAGAACGTGGTAGGCTTTTAACGAGCCGGATCTCATATGGGCCATTGTTAGGCCCAGAACATGGCAGGCCATTAATGGACCGGATCAAACATGGGCCGGCATTTGGCCCAAAAGATGGCAGCCAGATAATGGGCTAGTCTACTAGGGTCCTCAAAATCTTGTGGGCCTACAGCTGGGTCGGCCCATTAATGTCGGCGAAATCTCGTTGGCCTTTAGCTGGCCGACCCATTATGGTCCACAAAAATCTTGTGGGCCTTCACCTGGGCCGGCCCATTATGGCCCGCAAAAATCTTGTGGGCCTTTACCTGGGCCGGCCCATTATGGCCCGCAAAATCTTGTGGGCCTTTAGCTGGGCCAGCCCATTATGGTCCACAAAATCTCGTGGGCCTTTAGCTGGGCCTGCCCATTATGATCCGCAAAATCTTGCGGGCCTTTAGTTGGGCCGGCCCATTTAAAATTTATGGGTCACTTTTGGGCCGGTCCACGTGTCAATAGCAAAGGCGCATCTCGCCCATTGGATGAATGACACCTGTGCCAACGCGGAGCTGACACGTGTTTCCTCCAGCCAATGATGATTTTACATGTGGAAAATCTCCATTGGTCCGGGCTGTTAACGGGTTATCGGATCGAAAACCGGACCCAATAGCTTAACGGTGTTCCATTACGGTGGATGCTGCGTATCGGTCACCCTTGACGAAAGCACTTCTGTGACGCACGATTTATCGTCATGAAGTGGACACTTCCGTGATGATAATTTTTTTAATGTCATGGAACACTTCTACGACAGCACAGGTATGACTATCTTGATTCTGTCATAAAATCGTCATGGATGTACATGCATGACAAAAAATGTGACCTACTGTGACAAACACGTATCATCACGGAAGTGTATTTTTTTGTAGTGCATGGGATCACCGGAAGGGGTTCCGGGATGCCCCGGGAGGTTATTGGGCCATATGGGCCAAAAAAGGGGAGCACACCAACCCACAAGGGGCTGGCGTGGCCCACCTCTAGGTCGTCGGCCCTAAGGGAGGAAAAGAGGGAAGGCTAGCGCCTCCTGCCTTCCCCTCCTCATGAGAGAAAGGAAAGGGGGGCGCCACCCCCTCCTGCCTTCCCCCCGTGCGCCCAGGAAGAGGGGCGCGACTAGGGCAAGGGCCAAGTGTGGCTATCGGCCCCTGTGATAGCCTGGCTTATTAGGGATGACAGACTACTCTTATCAATAAGGAATTCCTTCTTTTCCGAAATCCCATTCGGACAGAACTCCATAGTTAAGCGTGCTCATCTTGGAGTAATTTCAGGATGGGTGACCGACCAGAAGTTGCTCCCGGGTGCATAAGAGTGAGGACAAAGTGCGCAGAAAAGACTAGTATTGATCTGTGGGGCCAGTCTAGATCCCGCCAGGAGTAACGACCACCGGAGGGTGTGTCCAGGGCGTTACAAGTCGGTATCAGAGCCGACCCTCGCGATTACATAGATGTTTGCGGACAGGAGCGCGGTCATGTTGTTCATGACGTTTGTGACCGGTCGTGGCACATGGCATGGCACATGTACTGGACTGGATGCACAGACGTATGTGACAAGAGGGAACATTCATGTGGCCCGACGAGGACGTCGATTCCTCTGAGTGGGGGTGTATGTGATAGCCTGGCTTATTAGGGATGATAGACTACTCATATCAATAAAGAATTCCTTCATTTCCAAAAGCCCATTCGGATAGAACTCCAAAGTTAAGCATGCTCAGCTTGGAGTAATTTCAGGATGGGTGACCGACCGGAAAGTTGCTCCCATGTGCGCACGAGTGAGGACAAAGTGCGCAGAAAATACTAGTATTGATCTGTGGGGCTAGTCTAGATCCCGCCAGGAGTAACGACCACCGGCAGGTGTGTCCGGGGCGTTACAGCCCCCATGGGGTTGCCCTAGGCTACCTCCCCTCCTGCCCCCACCTATGTATATGTGTGGAGGGAGAGGGGCAACACACACCACCATTCCCTAGCGGTGTGCGGCGCCCCTCTCCCTCTAGTTCATCCTCGGTCATATTTTTGTAGTGCTCTGCGAAGCCCTACAGAGATAAGTTGCATCACCACTGTCACCATCCCGTCGTGCTACCGAAACTCATCTACTACTTCGCCCAGCTTGCTGGATCAAGAAGGCGAGGACATCATCAAGCTGAACATGTGCTGAACGCGGAGGTGTCGTGCTTTCGGCACTTGATCGGGCGGACCGGTGTACCACTACATCAACCGCGTTGATAAACGCTTCCGCTTAACGGTCTACGAGGGTACATAGACACACTCTCCCCTCTCATTGCTATGCATCTCCATGGATAGATCTTGCGTGTGCGTAGAATTTTTTTGTTTTCCATGCAACATTCCCCAACAGTGCCATTATGAGCCAGGTCTATGTGTAGATGATATGCACGAGTAGAACACAAAGAAGTTGTGGGTGGTGATGGTCATACTGCTTACCACCAACGTCTTATTTTGATTCGGCGGTATTGTGGGATGAAGCGGCCCAGACCAACCTAACATTTCCACGCGCATGAGACCGGTTCCACCGACTGACATGCAACTTGTTTTGCATAAAGGTGGCTGGCAGGTGTTTGTTTCTCCTACTTTAGTTGAATCGAATTTGACTACAGCCGGTCCTTGAAGAAGGTTAATATAACAAACTTGATAATCACTGTTGTTGTTTTTGCGTAGGTAAGAATGATTCTTGGTAGAAGCCCGTAGCAGCCACGTAAAACTTACAACAACAAAGTAGAGGACGTCCAACTTGTTTTTGTAGGGTATGTTGTGATGCGATATGGCCAAGACGTGATGTGATATACATTGTTGTATGAGATGATCATGTTTTGCAATATCGACAACCGGCAAGAGCCTTAGGGTCATCTCTTAATTATTGTATGAAATGCAAGCGCCATGTAATTGCTTTACTTTATTGCTATGCATTAGCAATAGTTCTAGAAGCAAGAGTTGGTGAGAAGACCCCGACGCAACGATGGAGATCAAGGTGTCGAGCCGGTGACGATGAAGATCATGAAGATGCTTTGGAGAAGGAGATCAAAAGCACAAGATGATGATGGTCATATCATGTCACATATTTTGATTGCATGTGATGTTTATCCTTTATGCATCTTATTTTGCTTAGAACGGCGGTAGCATTATAAGATGATCCCATCACTAAATTTCAAGATAAAAGTGTTCTCCCGGAGTATGCACCATTGCTAAAGTTCGTCGTTTCGAAGCACCTCGTGATGATCGGGTGTGATAGACTCTAGATTCACATAAAATGGATGTAAGCCAGTTTTGCACAAGCAGAATACTTGGGTTAAAATTGACGAGCCTAGCATGTACAGACATGGTCTCGGAACACTGAAGACCAAAAGGTCGAACGTGAGTCATATAGTATATATGATCAACATAGAGATGTTCACCATTGATGACTACCCCATCTCACGTGATGACCGGACATGGGTTAGTTGATTTGGATCATGTATCACTTAGATAACTTGAGGGATGTTAATTTAAGTGGGAGTTCATTAGTAATTTGATTAATTGAACTTAATTTATCATGAACTTAGTCTTAATAGTTTTGCATATCTATGTTGTAGATCAATGGCCCGTGCTGCTGTTCCCCTGAATTTTAATGGGTTCCTAGAGAAAGCTAAGTTGAAAGATGATGGTAGCAACTACACGGACTGGGTCCGTAACTTGAGGATTATCCTTATTGCTGCATAGAACAATTATGTCCTTGATGCATCGCTCGGTGACAGACCTACTGCAGGAGCTACTGCAGATGTTATGAATGTCTGGAAGGCTTGATCTGATGACTACTCAGTAGTTTAGTGTGCCATGCTTTACGGCTTAGAACCGGGGCTTCAAAGACATTTTGAATGCCACTGAGCATGTGAGATGTTCGAAGAGCTGAAGTTGATATTTCAAGCTAATGCCCGGGTTGAGAGATATGAAGTCTCCAACAAGTTCTATAGCTGCAAGATGGAGGAGAACAGTTCTGTCAGTGAACACATACTCAAAATGCCTGGGTATCATAACCACTTGACTCAGCTGGGAATTTATCTTCCAGTTGAGAGTGTTATTGACAGAGTTCTTTAGCCACTGCCACCAAGCTACAAAGACTTCGTGGTGAACTATAATATGCAAGGGATGACGAAAACGATTCCCGAGCTCTTCGCAATGCTTAAGGCTATGGAGGTAGAAATCAAGAAGGAGCATCAAGTGTTGATGGTTAACAAGACCACTAGTTCTAAGAAAAAGGACAAGGGAAAGAAAGGGAACTTCAAAAAGAATGGCAAGCAAGCTTCCGCTCCCGTGAATAAGCCCAAAGCTGGACCCAAGCCTGAAACTGAGTGCTTCCTCTGCAAAGGGAATGGTCATTGGAAGTGGAACTGCCCAAAATACATGGCAGATATGAAGGATGGCAAAGTGAACAAAGGTATATTTGATATACATGTTATTTATGTGTTCCTTACTAATGCTCGTAGTAGCGCCTGGGTATTTGATACTAGTTTGGTTGCTCATATTTGTAACTCGAAACAGGAGATGCGGAATAAACAAAGATTAGCTAAGGACAAGGTGACGATGCGCGTCGGGAATGGTTCCAAGGTTGATGTGATCGCCGTCGGCACGCTACCTCTACATCTACCTTCGAGATTACTTTTAGACCTCAGTAATTGTTATTTGGTGGCTACGTTGAGCATGAACATTATATATGGATCTTGTTTAATGCGAGACAGTTATTCATTTAAGTCAGAGAATAATGGTTGCTCTATTTATATGAATAATATCATTTATGGTCATGCACCTTTGATGAATGGTCTATTCTTGTTAAATCTCGATCATAGTGATACACATATTCATAATATTGATGACAAAAGATGCAAAGTTGATAATGATAGTGCAACATACTTGTGGCACTGCCGTTTAGGTCATATTGGTGTAAAACGCATGAAGAAACTCCATGTGGATGGACTTTTGGAATCACTTGATTATGAATCTTTTGATACTTGCGAACCATGACTCATGGGTAAGATAACTAAAACTCTGTTCTCCAAAACAATGGAGAGAGCTAATGACTTATTGGAAATAATACATACCGATGTACGCAGTCCGATGAGTGTTGAGGCACGCGACGGGTATCATTATTTTCTGACCTTCATAGATGATTCTAGTAGGTATGGGTTTATCTACTTAATGAAACACAAATCTGAAACATTTGAAAAGTTCAAAGAATTTCAGAGTGAAGTGGAGAATCATCGTAACAAGAAAATAAAGTTTCTACGATCTGATCGTGGAGGCGAATATTTGAGTTACGAGTTTGGCCTTCATTTAGAACAATGTGGAATTGTTTCACAACTCACGCCACCTGGAACACCACAGCGTAATGGTATGTCAACATCATAACCGTACTTTATTAGATATATGGTGCGTTCTATGATGTCTCCTACCGATTTGCCTTTAACATTTTGGGGTTATGCATTAGAGACAGCCGCATTCACGTTAAATAGGGCACCGTCTAAATCCATTGAGATGACACCGTATGAACTATGGTTTGAAATAAACCTAAGCTATCGTTTCTTAAAGTTTGGGGATGTGACGCTTATCTCAAGAGGCTTTAGCTTGATAAGCTTGAACCCAAACCGGAGAAGTGCGTCTTCGTAGGATACCCTAAGTAAACTATTGGGTACACCTTCTACAACAGATCCGAAGGCAAGATCTTCGTTGCCAAGAATGGGTCTAGAGAAGGAGTTTCTCTCGAAAGAAGTGAGTGGGAGGAAAGTAGAACTTGATGAGGTAATTGTACCTTCTCTCGAATTGGAAAGTAGCACATCAGAGAAAATCGTTCCAGTGATGCCTACTGCTACCTCTTGAGCTTGCGTTGGTTTTTCCCTTGAAGAGGAAAGGGTGATGCAGCAAAGTAGAGTAAGTATTTCCCTCATTTTTTAAGAACCAAGGTATCAATCCAATAGGAGACAACGCTCAAGTCACCGAATACCTGCACACACAAACACCCACTTGCACCCAATGCAATAAGGGGTTGTCAATCCCTTCACGGTTTTTTGCAAAGTGAGATCTGATAGAGATGATAAACGGTGAAGTAATATTTTTGGTATTTTGGGTATATGGAACGAAAAGTAAAAGATTGCAAAGAAAGTAAATAGGAAACTAGAATTGTAGATCAAAAACTTATATGATGGAAAATAGACCCGGGGGCCATAAGTTTCACTAGAGGCTTCTCTCAAGATAGAAATTATTACGGTGGGTGAACAAATTACTGCCAAGCAATTGATAGAAAAGCGCAAAGTTATTACGATATCTAAGGCAATGATCATGAATATAGGCATCATGTCCATGTCAAGTACACCGAAACGATTCTCCATCTACTACTATTACTCCACACATCGACCGCTATCCAACATGCATCTAGAGTATTAAGTTCATAAAGAACATAGTAATGCATTAAGCAAGATGACATGATGTAGAGGAATTAACTCAAGCATTATGATGAAAACCCCATCTTTTTATCCTCGATGGAAACAATACAATATGTGCCTTGCTGCCCCTACTGTCACTGGGAAAGGACACCGCAATATTGAACCCAAAGCTAAGCACTTCTCCCATTGCAAGAAAAACCAATCTAGTTGGCCAAACCAAATCGATAGTTCGAAGAGACTTGCAAAGATATCAAATCATGGATATAAGAATTTAGAGAAGATTCAAATAATATTCATAGATAAGCTGATCATAAATCCACAATTCATCAGATCTCAGCAAACATGTCGCAAAAGAGTATTACATCGAATAGATCACCAAGAACATCGAGGAGAACTTTGTATTGAGAATCAAAGAGAGAGAAAAAGCCATCTAGCTACTAGCTATGGACCCGTAGGTCTGTGTTAAACTACTCACGCTTCATCGGAGAGGCAATGGTGTTGATGTAGAAGCCCTTCGTGATAGAATCCCCTCTGGCAGGACACCGGAAAAGGCCCCAAGATGGGATCTCACGGGTACAGAAGGTTGCGTCGGTGGAAAAGTGGTTTCGTGGCTCCCTGGATGTTTTTGGGGTATAAGAGTATATATATAGGAGGAAGATCTAGGTCAGGAGATCAACGAGGGGCCCACAAGGTCGGGGGCGCACCCTACCCCACTGGGCGCGCCCTCCACCCTTGTGGCCGCCTCAAAGCTCCTCTGACTTGCACACCAAGTCTCCTGGGTGTCTTCTGGTCCAACAAAAATCATCGCGAAAGTTTTATTACGTTTGGACTCCGTTTGGTATTCCTTTTCTGCGAAACTCTAAAACAAGGAAAAACAGGAACTGACACTGAGCTCTAGGTTAATAGGTTAGTCCCAAAAATCATATAAAATAGCATATTAATGCATATAAAACATCCAAAACAGATAATATAATAGCATGGAACAATCAAAAATTATAGATACGTTGGAGACATATCAAGCATCCCCAAGCTTAATTCCTTCTCGTCCTCGAGTAGGTAAATGATAAAAACAGAGTTATTGATGTGGAATGCTACCTAACAATTGTTTCATACTTTTGACGTTCTCAAACCTTTTCAACTTTTCACGAAATACATGAGCGTGAGCCATGGACATAGCACTATAGGTGGAATAGACGGTGGTTGTGGAGAAGACAAAAAAGGAGATAGTCTCACGTCAACTAGGCGTATCAACGAGCTATGGAGATGCCCATCAATAGATATCAATGTCAGTGAGTAGGGATTGCCATGCAACGGATGCACTAGAGCTATAAGTTTATGAAAGCTCAGAAAAGAAAACTAAGTGGGTGTGCATCCAAATTGCTTTCTCATGAAGACCTAGGGCGTTTGAGGAAGCTCATCGTCAGAATATAGAAGCCAAGTTCTATATTGAAAAATTCCCACTAGTATATGATTGTGGCAACATAGGAGACTCTCTATCATGAAGATCATGGTGCTAATTTGAAGCACAAGTGTGGCAAAAAGGATAGTAACATTGTCCCTTCTCTCTTTTTCTCTCATTTCTTTCTTTCTTTTTTTTCTTTCTCCTTTTTTTGGGCCTTTTTTTTATTTGGCCTTTCTCTTTTTTTTCTCACATGGGACAATGCTCTAATAATGAAAATCATCACATTTATATTTACTTACAACTCAAAAATTACAACTCGATACTAGAACAAAAATATGACTCTATGTGAATGCCTCCGGCGGTGTACCGGGATGTGCAATGAATCAAGAGCGACATGTATAAAAAATGTGATGAACGGTGGCTTTGCCACAAATACGATGTCAACTACATGATCATGCAAAGCAATATGACAATGATGATGTATGTCATAATAAACGGAACGGTGGAAAGTTGCATGGCAATATATCACGGAATGGCTATGGAAATGCCATGATAGGTAGGTATGGTGGCTGTTTTGAGGAAGGATATGTGGTGGGTTTATGGTACCGGCGAAATTTGCGCGGTACTAGAGAGGCTAGCAATGGCGGAAAGGTGAGAGTGTGTATAATCCATGGACTCAACATTAGTCATAAAGAACTCACATACTTATTGCAAAAATCTATTAGTCATTGAAACAAAGTACTACGCGCATGCTCCTAGGGGGATAGATTGGTAGGAAAATACCATCTCTCGTCCCCGACCGCCACTCATAAGGAAGACAATCAAAAAACATCTCATGCTCCAACTTCGTTACATAACGGTTCACCATACGTGCATGCTACGGGACTCACAAACATTAACACAAGTATTTCTCAAATTCACAACTACTCACTAGCATGACTCTAATATCACCATCCTCATGTCACAAAACAATCATAAGGAATCAAACTTCACATAGTATTCAATGCACTTTATATGAAATCCCTCTTGGATGCCTATCATATTAGGACTAATTTTATAACCAAAGCAAATTACCATGTTGTTTAGAGACTCTCAAAATAATATAAGTGAAGTGCGAGAGTTCATCAATTCCTATAAAATAAAGCCACCACCATGCTCTAAAACGATATAAGTGAATCACTAGAGCAAAATTGCCTAGCTCAAAAGATATAAGTGAAGCACATAGAGCATTCTAATAAATCACGATTCATACGTGTCTCTCCCAAAAGGTGGGTACAGCAAGGATGATTGTGGAAAACTAAAAAGAAAAGACTCAAATCATACAAGACGCTCCAAGCAAAACACAGATCATGTGGTGAATAAAAATATAGCCTCAAGTAAAGTTACCGATAGACGTAGACGAAAGAGGGGATGCCTTCCCGGGGCATCCCCAAGCTTAGCCTTTTTGAAATCCTTGAATATTACCTTGGGGTGCCTTGGGCATCCCCAAGCTTAGGCTCTTTCCACTCCTTATTCCATAGTCCATCAAAAATCCTCACCCAAAACTTGAAAACTTCACAACACAAAACTCAACAGAAAATCTCGTAAGCTCCGTTAGTATAAGAAAACAAATCACCACTTTTGGTACTATTGTGAACTCATTTTTATTTATATTGGTGTAATATCTACTATATTCAAAGTTTTCCATGGTTCATACCCCCCGATACTAGCCATAGATTCATCAAAATAAGCAAACAACACGCGAAAAACAGAATCTGTCAAAAACAGAACAGTCTGTAGCAATCTGGAAAGTTCGCATACTTCTGTAACTCAAAAAATTCTGAAAAATCAGGAAATCAGGGGCAATTTGTATAAATCTACGGGAAAAAATTCAGGATTTTATCACGCTTTTGTGATTTTAAACGATTCTGCGACTGAGTGCAAAGTATCTGGTTTTTTTCAGCAAGATTAAATCAACCATCACTGTAAGCTAACCCAAAGGTCTTACTTGGCACAAACACTAATTAAAACATAAAACCACATCTAATCAGAGGCTAGATGATTTATTCAAAGCAAAACAGAACCTAAAAGGCAAAAACATAACATAAAATTGGGTTGCCTCCCAACAAGCGCTATCATTTAACGCCCTTAGCAAGGCATAAAACACGAATAGATCTAAGTATTCTCATCTTTGGTATTTATCCTTTTAATGGAGTTATGCTCGAATCCGGGAGGTTCCTTACGCTTCCTGTCATTTTTGGAGATTTTTAGATCTAAAGCATCCAACCGCTTATTCAAAGAGTGGTCAACATATTCATGCGGTGAAGGTTCAAGAGATTTTTGCAAAAAAATTGTTACTTCGCATAGTTTCTCAAAAACTTGAGTCCCTTCTTGAGTATAATGTAGTCCTTTGTGGGGGTAGTACTCCTACTATTCCCTCTATAACCTCATACGCAATACTAGGATCAATTTCAATAAAATTCCCTTTTGCGGCAAAACCCAAGAGTTGTCTATGGGATATGGTTAGCCCAACATGAAAATCAGAAAGTAAAATGTTGAAATCTCCTTCTATAGTGCAATTACGATAGGATTATATCGTCCTATACCAAGCACCTTTTAAGTTTTCTCCTTGTCTTTGTTTGAAGTGAAGAACTTTAAAGTCGTGAGACAAAGGAAGAGAGAAAGGGCTAGCCATTGGAGCGAGATATGCACACGAAAGCCAAACGAAGAAGAAGACGAACGGAAGAGGGGCGAAGAAAAGGCGAATCTTTTCGAAAATCGTTTTAGATGTGGGGGAGAGGAAAATGAGAGGCGAACGGTGAATAATGTAATGCGAGGGATGAGAGTTTATGATGGGTACTTGGTATGTCTTGACTTGGCGTAGATCTCCCCGGCAACGGCGCCAGAAATTCTTCCTGCTACCTCTTGAGCTTGCGTTGGTTTTTCCCTTGAAGAGGAAAGGGTGATGCAGCAAAGTAGAGAACCAAGGTATCAATCCAGTAGGAGCCAACGCTCAAGTCAACGAATACCTGCACAAACAAACACCAACTTGCACCCAACACGATAAGGGTTGTCAATCCCTTCACGGTTATTTGCAAAGTGAGATCTGATAGAGATGATAAACGGTAAAGTAATATTTTTGGTATATGGAACGGAATGTAAAAGATTGCAAATAAAGTAAATAGGAAACTAAAAATGTAGATCAGAAACTTATATGATGGAAAATAGACCCGAGGGCCATAGGCTTCACTAGAGTCTTCTCTCAAGATAGAAATTATTATGGTGGGTGAACAAATTACTGCCGAGCAATTGATAGAAAAGCCCAAAGTTATGACGATATCTAAGGCAATGATCATGAATATAGGCATCATGTCCATGTCAAGTAGACCGAAACGATTCTGAATCTACTACTATTACTCCACACATCGACCGCTATGCAGCATGCATCTAGAGTATTAAGTTCATAAAGAACAGAGTAACACATTAAGCAAGATGACATGATGTAGAGGAATTAACTCAAGCATTATGATGAAAACCCCATCTTTTTATCCTCGATGGAAATAATACAATACGTGCCTTGCTATCCCTACTTTCACTGGGAAAGGACACTGCAAGATTGAACCCAAAGCTAAGCACTTCTCCCATTGCAAGATAAACCAATCTAGTTGGCCAAACCAAATCGATAGTTCGAAGAGACTTGCAAAGATATCAAATCGGGCATATAAGAATTCAGAGAAGATTCAAATAATATTCATAGATAAGCTGATCATAAATCCATAATTCATCAGATCTCGGCAAACACACCACAAAAGAGTATTACATCGAATAGATCTCCAAGAACATTGAGGAGAACTTTGTATTGAGAATCAAAGAGAGAGAAGAAGACATCTAGCTACTAGCTATGGACCCGTAGGTCTGTGGTAAACTACTTACGCTTCATCGGAGAGGCAATGGTGTTGATGTAGAAGCCCTTCGTGATAGAATCCCCCTCCGACAGGACGCCGAAAAGGCCCCAAGATGGGATCTCACGGGTACAGAAGGTTGCGTCAGTGGAAAAGTGGTTTCGTGGCTCCCTTGGATGTTTTTGGGGTATAAGAGTATATATAGGAGGAAGATCTAGGTCAAGAGATCAACGAGGGGCCCACAAGGTCGGGGGCGCACCCTCAACCCTTGTGGCTGCCTCGAAGCTCCTCTGACTTGCACTCCAAGTCTCCTGGGTGTCTTCTGGTCCAAGAAAAATCATCGCAAAAGTTTTATTCCATTTGGACTCCGTTTGGTATTCCTTTTCTGCGAAACTCTAATACAAGGAAAAAACGGGAACTGGCATTGGACTCTAGGTGAATAGGTTAGTCCCAAAAATCATATAAAATAGCATATTAATGCATATAAAACATCCAAAACAGATAATATAGTAGCATGGAACAATCAAAAATTATAGATACATTGGAGACGTATCACCTACACCTACTAGAGAAGAAGCTAATGATGATGATCATGAAACTTCGGATCAAGTTACTACTGACTTTGTAGGTCGACCAAAGCATTTTTTGCACCAAAGTGGTACGTTAATCTTGTCCTGGAAGTCATGTTGCTCAACAACGGTGAACCTACGAACTATGAAGAAGCTATGATGAGCCCAGATTTTGATAAATGGCTTGAGGCCATGAAATCTGGGATAGGATCCATGTATGAGAACAAAGTGTGGATATTGGCGGACTTGCCCGATGATCTGTAGGCCATTGAAAATAAATGGATCTTCAAGAAGAAGACGGACGCTGATGGTAATATCACTTTCTACGAAGCTCGACTTGTCGCAAAAGGTTTTCGACAAGTTCAAGGGGTTGACTACAATGAGACTTTCTCACCCGTACCAGACCTGATGTGTGCCTTGCCATAAGTTTGGCCGGGAGGTACCAAAGTAATCCAGGAGTGGATCACTAGACAGCGGTCAAGAACATCCTGAAGTACCTGAAAAGGACCAAGGACATGTTTCTTGTTTATGGAGGTGACGAAGAGCTCGTCGTAAAAGGTTACGTCGATGCTAGTTTCGACACTGATCCGAATGACTATAATTCACAAACCAGATACGTATTTATATTGAATGGTGGAGCCGTTGGTTGGTGCAGTTCCAAGTAGATCATCGTGGCGGGATCTATGTGTGAAGCGGAGTACATAGTTGCTTCGGAAGTAGCACATGAAGGAATTTGGATGAAGGAGTTCATATCCTACAGAAAGAATGCGATTTTATGCCCTCCCGAAGGAAAACGTTTGGGCCGGCTGGAGCTCGACACGGAGCAAAATGTAGATGATCTCCACAAATGGGCGAGGTAGGAGGACGTGGTTGGAAGTTTTTTTACACGAGGCCTTGCGCAAAAGACGAGTACTTCAGAGCCCACCAGGAAAAGGATATTGGTTCGCATCTCTATATTGATCCGCGGCGCTTCTATGAAGTTTTCCTTGTCTCCGATTTCAAAGCTGAATGGATGACTGAATCTGTCGAAGCATCATTCGATATTTACAGATTGACGTAATTGGGTGTAATACCCAGTGCATTGGGTCCAATGAAAATATTTTGTGACAACACTGGAGCAATCGCCTTAGCGAAGGAATCCAGGTTTCACAAGAGAACCAAACACATCAAGAGACGCTTCAACGCCATTCGTGAAAAGGTCAAGGATGGAGAGATAGAAATTTTCAAAGTACATACGGATCTAAATGTAGCAAACCCGTTGACTAAACCTCTTCCGCGAGCAAAACATGATCATCACCAAAACTCTATGGGTGTTAGATTCATTAATATGTAATCTAGATTATTGACTCTAGTGCAAGTGGGAGACTGATGGAAATATGCCCTAGAGGCAATAATAAAGTTGTTATTATTATATTTCCTTATTCATGATAAAGGTTTATTATTCATGCTAGAATTGTATTGATCGGAAACTTAAATACATGTGTGGATGCATAAACAAATACTGTGTCCCTAGTGATCCACTACTAGACTAGCTCGTTGATCAAAGATGGTTAAGGTTTCCTAACCATTGACATGTGTTGTCACTTGATAATGGGGTCACATCATTAGGATAATTGAAAGAACATGCAGTGCCCCCATGTTTTGTTTTGGTAATTGATGACAATCTCTATGGACTAATGGTTGCATTGAGTTATATTTGAAGGATTTTTCCATAGGCTTGTCTTGAAGTCCATGTGTTGGTTTCAAGGAGTTTATGTGTGTGGCCAAGGTGCTTTTCAAGGAATTATCCAAAGATTGGTCATGTGAGAGTTCTATGTGCAAGCATGTTTTGAAGAAGAAGATTGTGTGATCATTCATGTTTACCTTCAAGACATCATCCAAATGAACAAAGTTGGAAAGACTCAAGGTTGATCAAGACTAAGTACATAGAGTGATTCAAGTTGATCAACACACAAAGCACACAATATGTACTGAGAGGGATCAAGTGATCCCTTGGTATGGTAAGCATTGTCCATTATGCTTTGTGTACTAACCCATGATCTACGTGAGAGTTCTATGTGGGGTTAGGTATGTTTCCATGGGCTTGCGTCAAGAGGAAGATATTATACAACCCATGGAGATGATGACATCAAGGGGTGATCATTATCAAGATTGCGGTGTGCAAGTTCAAGTGTGAAGATGTGCCGAAGAGTGGCTCACCCATAGTGGAGTATGGGGAGCAATCAACTAGTCTTCATCAAGCCAACGCAATTAAAAAAGGTGGTCCAACTTGAGGGAGTCAAGATCATCATCATCTAGCTCAAGTAGACGATGCGCAAGGCAAAGGTTTGCCCTTGATATATTTTCTATTTTACCGGTCTCATGGTGGTAGTTGGCAGACTGGGTTATACGATCGACTGTCGTACTATCAAGGGGGGCTTTCAAGTTGGTAGCTTGATCGTATCGTTTGTAGAGAGCTGAAACCATTGAATCCTTGCATCATCTTTCTTGGTTCTTGTTTTTCTTTTCACTTTCCAACTTTAGGAGCTTTTGGTCTTCTTCGTGACAAGCTCTAGTTCATCGAAAACCCATTTCATATGCATCTTCCTTTGCGTTTTTGGTGTTGGAGTTTTTGTCGGTCTTATTTGATAAAGGGTTCTCACCATTTTTTTGGATATTTTCTCAATTGCCATTTCTTGATATCTCTATGAAGATTGTGTTGGCCCTTGTCTTTAGCTTTCCAACAAACTTTATTTCGTCGAATTCGAAGCTCGTACGCAAAAGTTATGGCAATTTTATTCGCAGGTTAGTTTTTTGAGCATTGGTACCGCTTATAAGAGGTAGTACCGCTCGGTAGTGCTGCTTATAAGAGGTAGAACCGCTCTGGGCAATGGTAGTACTGCTTATAAGCTGTAGTACCGCTCTAGGCAGCGGTAGTACCACTTGTGCACGACCTGAGTGCAGAACGGTTGGATTCGGGGGTGCCTATAAAAGGGGGTCTTCTTCCCCAGTGAACCTTATCCTTTGAGCTCGCATTTGCCCCACATTGTTGACCCTCTTCGAGCTTGCTATCTCTCAATCCCTCCATGGATTCTTGCTAGTTTTGGGGGGGAAAGGAGAGAGCAGATCTAGCTCTACATTTCCACCAATCACTTTCTCCTCTATGTGAGGGGAATCCTTTGGATCTAGATCTTGCAGTTCTTCGTGTTCTCTTATTCATTCTTCCTCTCATTTTCCTCCCTAGCATTTGTTGCTTTGGTGGGATTTTGGAGAGAAGGACTTGGGCACTCCATGTGCCGTTGCCATTGCATTTGGTGCAGCGGTTTGAGTTCTCCATGGTGATACCTAGAAGCTACAAGTTGAGAAGCTTATTACTCTTGGGTCATTGGTACCATTGAGCTTGTTCCTCGTGGGTGCTTGGGCGCCCTAGACGGTTGGTGGTGTTTGGACTCAATCATTATGGTGTAAAGCTCCGGGCAAGTGTCGGGGTCTCCAAATAGGTTCTGGAGATCGCCCCGAGCAATTTGACGGGTACAGTGACCGCCCCAAGGGTTGCCAAAGTGTACGGGTTCGGAGACCGCCCCCAAGGGTTACCAAAGTGTAAGGATTCGTTCACCGCCCTCAAGGTTCCGTTAGTGGAATCACGACATCTTGCATTGTGCGAGGGCGTGAGAGGATTACGGTGGCCCTAGTGGCTTCTTGGGAAGCACTGTGCCTGCACACCGCTTCAAACGGAGATTAGCATCCACAAGGGTGTGAACTTCGGGATACATCGTCATCTCTGCGTGCCTCGATTATCTTACCCGAGCCCTTTACTTATGCACTTTACTTTGTGATAGCCATAGTATTTCATGTTATATATCTTGCTATCACATAGTTATTTATCTTGCTTAGAATAAGTTGTTGGTGCACATAGGTGAGCCTAGTTGTTGTAGGTTTTGTGCTTGACAAATTAACCACTAGGTCTATTCCGCATTTGTTCACATCGAAACTGTAATTATTTTAAAGCATCTATTCACCCCCCTTCTAGGCGACATCCTCGATCTTTCAAGAATGATGTGATGGACAAGACCCATCCATTAGCTTAGCATATGATCGTTCAGTTTATTGCTACTGCTTTCTTATTGTCAAATACATATTCCTTCGACCATGAGATCATGTAACTCCTGGATACTGGAGGAATACCTTGTGTCCTATCAAATGTCACAACGTAACTGGGTGATCATAAAGATGCTCTCCAGGTTTGCCCGAAGGTGTCTGTTGAGTTGGCATGGATCTAGATTGGGATTTGTCACTCCATGTATCGGAGAGGTACCTCTGGGCCTTCTCGGTAATACACATCACAAGAAGCTTGCAAGCAAAAGGACTAACGATTTAGGTACAAGATGATGTATTACGGAACGAGTAAAGAGACTTGCCGGTAACGATATTGAACTAGGTATGAAGATACCGACGATCGAATCTCGGGCAAGTAACATACCGACTGAGGGAGTCCTGGACTAAGGGGTCCTCGGGCGTCCGGCCTGTTATCCATGGGCCGGACTGATGGGCTATGAAGACACAAAGACTGAAGACTATACCCGTGTCCGGATTGGACTCTCCTTGGCGTGGAAGGCAAGCTAGGCGACCGACTATGAAGATTCCCTCTTATGTAAACCGACCTCATATAGCCCTAGATCTCTCCGGTGTCTATATAAACCGGAGAGCATAGTCCGGATAGGACAGATTCATTACCATATACTCATAGGCTAGACTTCTAGGGTTTAGCCATTACGATCTCGTGGTAGATCAACTCTTGGAACACTCATATTCATCAAGATCAATCAAGCAGGAAGTAGGGTATTACCTCCATAGAGAGGGCCCGAACCTGGGTAAACATCGTGTCCCCCGTCTCCTGTTACCATCGATCCTAGACGCATAGTTCGGGACCCCCTACCCGAGATCCGCCGGTTTTGACACTGGCATTGGTGCTTTCATTGAGAGTTCCACTATGCCGTAGACGAAAGGTTTGATGGCCCCTTCAATCATCAGTAAGGACGTGGTCTAGGGAGAAACCTTCCTCCCCGGACAGATCTTTGTATTCGGCGGCTTCGTACTGCGGGCCAACTCGCTCGGCCACCTGGAGCAGATCGATAGCTACGCCCCTGGCCACCAAGTCAGAATTGGAAGCCTGAATTACGTCGCGGACATCCGTGGAGACTTGATCTTCGACGGATTCGAGACCGCGGCAACCGCTCCCCATCGCCTCGATGAACATGGCTTAAACCTGTCATCGGGCCGCATCCAGGAGATAGTTCCTGTAACAACGCTGGCCTTAGATCCGGAGCAGATCAAGTCGTCCGAAGATAGGAAACTCAACCCCATCATGGGGGCTACCAACTCGGCGGCGTTGGACCCGCATGTAGATTCCACTTCGTATGATACTTGCATCAATGGAACCCCGGACTTGTCTCCAGTATCGAGTTCCGAACCCTGCGAGCCCGCGGATACCGAACTCGGTCGGCTATCGATCTTCAAGTTCAGTGCCGCGGATATCTTCCAACACTGGCCCATGGGCGACCTACTAATACCTCTAAAAACATATCCCTAGCAGACGGTTCGTCGCCGAACTATGTTCGGTTCGACCTTACGGCGGATGATGGAGAATTTTGCTTCCCACCCGCCACCCACTTCATTGCCACCGTCGAAGACCCAACCAACATGCCTGACCCCTGCTCCGAAGACATCGACGGTCTGGCCGATGATGAGGGGCAAAGCTAGAGCTTACTATCCGCTAGACACGGGGCGACCACTTCCTGGTATGACGTGTGTATGGTAGACACACCCAACGACGATCTCGATGATGACAAGGAGGATCTAGTCGAGGATAAGCCTCCTGGTACATAGTCCGAACACCGGCGCCCTAGGCGCCACCCTCAGTCACGTCACTCAAGAGAAAACAATACTAGCATCGGAGGTGATAATACTCCGCACAATGAAGACCCTGTTGAGACAGGAGCCAAACAGGAGGACCAGGAAAGCGGGCAGGATAGCCCTGATGAACAGGCCACATACGGAGACTCGGAGGATAGTAATTATCTTCCATTCTCCGAGGAAGAAGAGAGCCTTGGCAACAAAGAATTCATCGTGCCTGAGGAATCCCTAGAACAGGAGCGCTTTAAATGCCGGCTCATAGCAACTTCAAGGAGCCTAAGGAGGAAGCAACTACAGCTTCAAGTGAGCCAAGATTTGCTCAACGATAGATGGACCGAGGTCCTGGCCGCCGAAGTATACGGCCTTAGCGTCCCAGACAAAAGCCACCACAATAGTAGGTGGCTCCCTCAGTACGATGGCATGGCCTTGGAGCCCACACCACCATCGAATAAGCCGGTAGGTCGACCACAGTTCGGTCCGGGCAAATCAACAGCCCCAGCTGAGCACCATACCAACCCATCCGGCCGTCCAAGCAAGAATAAAGAAGCTCAGGGGAACACTCGCAACATCCAGCAAGACCCGGAGGGTAGAACAGGACACACAAGATCGACACACAGATCGCGGAGACATGCCCCAGCCAGTAATAACGGTTATCTATTCGGACACAACAGACCCGAACACTCTCGGTCCGAAAACCGTAAGTGGAGTCTGCCGGAGGTGCTTCACAGTGTGGCCCAACATAGAGGAGCCGCACACCCTCTCTGCTTCACCAACGAGGTAATGAAGCATGAATTTCCAGAAGGGTTTAAACCCATCAACATCGAATCATACAATGGAACAACAGATCCCGCAGTATGGATTGAGGACTTCCTCCTCCATATCCACTTGGCTCACGAAGACGACCTTCATGCCATTAAATACCTGCCTCTCAAGCTTAAGGGGCCAGCACGATACTGGCTAAACAGTTTGCCAGAAAATTCTATTGGCAGCTTGGAAGATCTGGAAGACACCTTTCGTGACAACTTCCGAGGAACATATGTCCAGACACCAGATGCCGATGACTTAAGTCATGTTCTCCAACAGCCCGGCGAGTCAGCCAGGGAACTCTGGACTAGGTTCTTAGTAAAAAAGAACCAAATTGTCGACTGTCCGGACGTGGAAGCCCTCGCGGCCTTCAAACATAGCGTCCGGGATGAATGGCTAGCACATCACCTCGGCCAGGAAGGACCTAAATTCATGATGGCCCTTACCGCTCTAATGACTCGCTTTTGTGCGGGAGAAGACAACTGGCTCGCTCGCAAAAGCAACAACACCGGCGACCCAGGCACTTCCGAAATCCGAGACGGCAACGGCAAGCCACGACTGAACGAGCATAACAGTCGCAGCAATAGTGAAAGATTGCGTGACACAGCGGTCAATGCCGGATTTCACAATCCGAAACCCGGTCAACGGAGGAAGCCATTTGAGGCCAAACAGGACAGACCATCCGCCCTTGATAGGATATTGGACCGACCTTGTCAGATTCACGGCCACCCTGATAAGCCGGCTAATCATACCAATAGAAATGGTTGGGTCTTCAAGCAGGCCGGCAAGCTTAATGCCGAATACAAGGGGAGAAAGCCACCAAGCGATAAAAACAACGGCAAGGTTCACCAGCTGAACACCGGGGGCCAGAAGTAGTTTCCCTCCGACTTTCGACCACTACCGGAGCGGACATAGCAGTTCGGCTTCCGCCACCCACCCACTATGATGGTAGGATTTACACCGCGCGTACATCATTACGCACTCAAGATACCATGGGCATCGGAGGAAGCACAATACGGACAACCCTGCAAGCATTCCCGTAGTGTTTTTTATCCATTTTCTTTATTTTTCTTTATTATAAACAGGTGACCTATAGGACTGCATATGCAACGGACTCAGTCGGAGTTCGGATCCGTACACTCACCTAAGGGGCCACTTCCGTTAAGGACTCCCCTCCCCGAGGACGGGCGGCGCAGACGTGCGACAGGAGGTCCAAAAACAGCTTTTTTGTAGACCGCACTCTTTATTTTGAGCCTGTACTATGCCTTTTTCCTCCGTTCCCCACCCCGAGCATGTCAAATAGCCGGGTTGTGGTTTTTCTCTTCTTTATATATATATGAATTTATCATTGGCTTATTGCTCCGCTCCCAGTAAACTTCATCCGAACTAATCTTCTATACTCTTTTTACAATGAGTACGGCCGTAATGGCGGTGTTACAAGACACACCTCGGCATAACCTGCCAGGGGCTCAGTATGGGAACAAATGAGTCGCCAATAAAAGTCCGAACAGCTCTATAGCGTACTTCGGCGTCGCAAGTTTGGCCTTATATGCATCAGCTCCGAATCATTGTCTTTGGTCAATAGTTGGGTTGCCCGGCTCCTGTGCTTGCTACCCTACGTTCCGCTATATCGGCTAGGGTAGTAAAGGGAGAACTACTGCGATTGTGCCCTGGCTTTGACCGGATGAGCACCTCAGTAGAGAAAGCCGAAAACTGACTATCATGATGCGGCGAGAGCTGGTCAACCACTTGACGACTTATTCGAATCTTTAGCGATTCTCTATGTCACACAAAGGATCTTTTCAGATCAAAACATGTAAGGCACAATATTATGATACGTCGCATACATACCAGGGGCTATGTCGTAGCCCCACCATAAAACTCCTATGGCTAAGTGAAAGTGTTAACGCCCTATAGTCCGATTGCCTGGTTCGCCGCATTATCACCACCTTTTTGGACCAAGACGTTGGATAAAGAGTGATTCGATGCTTTTCCGAATACCCCCGTATTTCCTACGAGGGGGCTGAAGCTGACGACCGGAAAACTTTCAGATTACATTAAAACGGCCGCACAGGAGGAATACAAGCTTTCGAGCAAAATATGAAAATAGATCAACCATAAAGTTGTCTGTTATAACACTTATACACATCACTCGAACATTATGTCTTTCGAGCACTGACCCTCTATCAAGCGGGCGGCCTCTAGGACGTCTTCAAAATAATGCTCCAGTTCCGGACGGTCCTTGCCTTTGGGTGGACTCTTCGCCGCAACATCGATGGTCTTCATCTTCCCCCAGAATGTCTTGACTCGGGCGAAGGCCATCCGTGCACCTTCAATGCACGCCGACCGCTTCACAGTGACGATACGCACCACCTCATCAACAAGCCGCCGCACCAGGCCGAAGTAACTACTCGAAACAGGTTCAGTCGGCCACAACCGGGCTATAACGTTCTTCATGGCAGCGCCGGATATCCTATGCAGCTCGGCCCACTGGGACATCTGTTCATTCAGCAAAAGAAGGCGCTTCGACGCGCCAAATTGTGACCAGAAAAGCTTTTCCGTTGCATACCCCTCTTGCGCATGGTAAAACTGCGCCGCATCTGAAGAACTCTTCGGCAAGTCTAAAAAATTGTCCGGAGAACTCCACACTTGGTTAAGCTGAGCATAGTCCGGATCACCGAACTTAGCCTGTAGCAAAAAGGGCTTGCCAGCCACAATCTCCCCAGCTTGCCGGATCTCCTCTCGGGCTGCTCTGGATTCGGACCGTGCTTCTCTTGCCTCTCGTAAGGCCTTGTCAAGTTCAGCCGTTTTGGCTTCATTTTCCTTCTCAAGAAGTTTACAGCGGCTAGCCGCATTCTCTAACTCGCGCGCCATGGTGGACATCTTCTCCTTGTCTTGGCGCCGCGCAACTTGTTCAGCTTTCAACTCAGCCGATGTCTTTTTGGCAGCCGCATCACTGAACCGGACCTGCTCCTTGACCCAGGCCAGCTCCGCCCGAAGGGCTTCCACAGCGGCGGCACCATCTGCATTCATGCACATATCTATAAAACTCTTTCTCAGAGCCAGGCTTAAATTACAAAGCACATTGGTGTAAGGAATGCTCAAAATATATACCTTGCGAGTCGTCAAGACGCCTGTTGATCAGAGCAATGTCATCCTCCGCAATATCCAGCTTTCGCTCCAGCTCGGTTACCTCCGAATTTCGGGCAGTGGCAGGACGGGAGTGTCAGGACCCCGATTCTATGTCACACCGATCTAGCATGCAACACCTCATATCACTTTGCGGCCTCATGCACGGTATTCCCACGGGTGTCGCCTTACCATGGCCCGGGACCGTTTGCGCCTTTTGGCTCACGTATATGATAGTGTCGCTAGCATCCATATGACAGAGAACCCGGGCCGACATGACTAGTCGTAAACCCAAAGTGGCACTAACTTACGGGGACAGGCATACATGAAACAACATCGAGCATGTCGGTCAGCAGCGTGTGAATCCGGGCTGTAGCAACTGGGCTAACAGGACTCCGGGAACCCGGGCTGTAGCAGGTTAGGCAGGACTCCGAATGTCACCGCGTGACATTTCCCCGAAGGGACAGACACAGGAACGAAGTGAATCACATGCCGGCCAGTGCAAGTGTTCCGGAGCAGTAGTGCTGGGCTAGCAGGACTCCGGTAAACCGGGCCGTAGCGGACTACCATGGCTCGGTGGAAGCACTAGACTACATTTCCCCATAAGAGAGGCTACCAAGGATAGACAACTAGGTTGTTGGGTCCCACACATAGCAATACACGTTACACGTATGCATAACATGCAAGTATGTGATGTACAACATGGCCACAACATAACGCAAACTCATATAGATAAAGGCCCAGAAGAGCCACATAGCATTAAATACAAACAGGGGTCACATGACCCATCATTCAGAGCATACAAGCAACGGAAGCATTACATGTCTGAGTACAGACAACTACAAAAGAAAAGCTGAGAAGCCTGACTATGTACAAGACCCTCCCAAGGGTACAAGACCGTAGCTGAGGTAACAAGGTAGTCGTTGAAGTCCATGCAGAACTACAACTGAGACAGAAGTCTCATTTGCAAAAACATAAATTAAGCAACATGAGTACAAAGGTACTCAGCAAGACTTACATCAGATCCTATCATACATGCATTAGTATCAAGGAGGCAATGTGGGGTTCAGTTGCAGCAAGCCAACTTTGACTCAGTGGCTAACCTATTCTACGACTACGAGTAACTTCTTTGAGGTAAGAAAGCGCACACGAGTCCACTAATCACCACCTCAATACACCACTATGGATTCCTTCCCGTCTCACTACGAGAAGCCATCCATAGCACTCACACTTATCTTGAGCATTTTAGAGTATCCACTTCAAGTTGTCTATGTACCACGTAAGCATCCAAGAAGTCCGTAACCGCAGACCCGGCTATTCGAATAGATCATGTAAACCCTGCAGGGGTGTACTTCTTCACACACGCTCTCGCCACTTACCACCATGTACACGTCGTGTATCTCGGCAACATTCAAGCGGAAGCCTGGTGAGGGAGTCGGCCACGACCTGACTAACCACACAAGACTCTAGTCCAGGTTTATCGCCTATTCGGGTTCCATCCGCAAGGAGATCCGGCCGGGGTGTCGCTCACGGCCCCAAACGATGTGAGAAGGGTTCCCAAGCCCACCATCCGGGTGACACTTGGTACACCGTGCCACTGTGCCTACTCTGTCCCAAGCCCACCTGGCCGAGTGCCACTTGGTAGACTACTAACACTACCTACAAACACCGGAAACTAATTGCAACTCCTGGACAGAGATCAAGTTGGTTAATAAGTCGAGAGGGGCACTTAAGCATTCCAATGTGTGGTAGTAGCTAGTCATTGGACAACATATACAGAACTCAGTGCTTAAGGACGGTTCCAGTGAAACAACCCACCATGTACTCCTACATGGCCTCTCACCACTACCTTTACCAAATCATGTTCACACACTTAACTCTCAACACCAGAACATATCATAACACTCCAATTCATTCCCAATGAACAGACCTGACACAACTCTAAGCAATAGCAGGCATGGCATGGTAGGAACACAACATGGCTCAATCAACTCCTACACATGCTAGTGGGTTTCAACTATTTACTGTGGCAATGACAGGTCATGCAGAGGAATGGGTTCAACTACCGCAACATAAAGTAGCAGTTGAATCGTTGTTGTCCTAATGCAATAAAAGAGAGCAGGAGCGAGAGAGTGGGATTGTATCAGAATGAACAAGGGGGGGTTGCTTGCCTGATAGATCAACAGAGGGGCACTACTTCTCAGACATGTACTCTGGAACACTCTCCGGAGCAGGACCTATCGAGAAGGAACGATGTCGGCAATCAATACACAAGCATATGCAACAATATGATGTATGAGCATGGCATGAATATGTGATGTTGTTTGTGCTAATGCATCAAGCATTCTATTTGGAAGAGGTCCATTTGAACCAAAGATTCAAATGCAACTCTAAATTAAGTCTCTTAAAATGCCATGAATGTGTTTTCACATATACAGCAGGTATAACTTGGTTTTTCATGCATGAAAATGGTACAGATGGATAGATTGCATTTTTCTGATAATTTTTCATATATAAATTATTTCAATCTGAGCTACGGTTGAATTTCTATGAATTTTAGAAGTTTTACTAATTTTCTGGATTTTCCTGATTTATTTTAATACCAGAAAATGAATAACTGCGTCAGCATTATAGAGACATGACGTCAGCGAGTCAACCGAGGCTGACCAGGTTGAACCTGACGTGTGGGGTCAACACGTCAGTGACACAGTTAATTAACAGAGGGGGTTATTTCTAATCTAATTAAAAGATTAGGCGCCGGGGCCCACTTCAGTGTCACAGGGGGGGTAATTAGTGCAGGTTTGACCCGGTTTGACCGGCGGTTAGTCGCCGGCGAGGCCGAACGCGGCGGAGCGCGTCGGGTTTGTCGCTCTGGCGATCATTTGGGGCGGCAGAGGCCACGGGCGAGGAGCTAGGGCCCGTCCGCGTCGTCTGGGGCAAGCGGGAGAGGCGGGGGCGGCCGGAGCTCGCCGGAGCGGAGCTCGCGGCGGCGGCCAGAGCTTGGCTCGAGTAGCAGAAGGGGCTAGAGGCGCAGGAGGGCAGGGGAGTAGGGGGGAACGACGCAGGGCTCACAGCGGTGTCGTGGGGGAGCTCTTCGGCTCGGGGGAGGCGCCGGAGAAGACGGGCGATAACCAGCGATCTCGGGCGGCCGACGATGAAGATGACGGCGATGGCGACTCCTCGGGGCGCTCCGGCTTGCGTGGATGAGGGAGACGTGTAGGGAAATGGCGCGGAGCTCGTGGGCACAACGAGAGAGCGAGGGGGAGGCGGTAGCTGTGACGGCAGTGAGCTGCGGCGACGGCAGTGCTCGGCCGTGAGAGAGAGAGAGATCCAGGGGAGGGGGAGGAGCGAGAGAGAGAGAGAAAGGTCTGGGGCGGCGCGTGGCGTTGTCCAGGCCGAACAGTGCGACGAGGGTGAGGCCAGGCAGGCAGGTTGCGTGGCCGGACGCATGGCCGCGCGCACCGAGCCCGTGCCCCTGTCCTCCTGGCACGAGGAAGGGGACGACTGGCACGGCCAGCTGGTTGGGCCGGCCTGCTGGGCCGCGGGGCCAGGCCAGGCTGCACAGTGCCAGGCCGCGGGTAAGCACAGGTAAGCGTTTTTTTTTCACTTTTGTTTCTTTTCTATTTTTCTGACATTTGTTCTGATTTAGTAAAATACTAAATCATTTTATTTACTTCTGTCAATTTTTGCAGGGACCTAAGGGATTAATACAAAGCCCCTCACGAAAATTCAGAATTTTGGACATATATAAAATATATAACATATATATATCCAATGCAAATAATTATTGCATTAATTCCAAATGGCCAAGATAAATATTTATGAGCTCCTAAAAAAATTGGTTTGAGATTTACCTCTGACCAATATTTTCAGAGAGCAACATGAACATTTTCTTGGACTTTTTTGATCAATTTTTATTTGGGTCATTTCCAGAAATGATTTATGAGGGTTTCACAAATCCCCATTTCAAATTTAACTGAAATTTAAACATGATGCACACATGAAGGCTAGCCTAGGTCATACCAGAACTAGGGATGTGACAGGGAGACAGCCTGCATTCCAAATTAAACCAAGATTAGCACCTGAAGATCTCTTTTCGATCCTCCGATCACTTCCTTTGAAGGCGATCCGAGTCTCAGGGGCTACTGCATACACAACAGGTGCATTCTATCAATATTATTCAATTGGCAACATTACATCACAAACCTCAAAACCCCTCAGAAGGCTCGTAAAAGCTTCGTTCAACCCACTCTTCGCGGATACAACTTTTTCGACCACCGTAACCATTAGGGCACGGTGCTCCTCTGAAACGGACACTCGTCGCAGCATGTCCGTCAGCATCTCTGGCACTCCTGGGTCTTCAGACACCGCTGCCGGAGCACGACATTCCTTTGAAGGAATCCGCTTACCCGCCTCCAGCATTGTCTCCGGTTGTAAACCGGGTAGTTTGGGCTTGTCATTCTTCATCCCCGAACCCTGAGGGACAGAGGCACCACCTTCGGGTAGCTCCTTCCTCGTTTCCTGCGCTACTTGACGGTTGGGAGAAGCCCTCCGGGACGATACCTCGAAATCATCCGCCCTGTTAGGCGAGGAGGCCGGAGAAGGCGTGTCACTCTCTATCATCTCCGGAAGAAGGTGTCCCGAGGAGGAGGACGATTGAGAAACACCAGGCGTTAACCTGCGAGGAGGTACATAAGTCGGAGGGTTATCTCAGTAATAAGAAAGGAATGAGGTACAGTTAAAGTGCCCTGCTCCACTTACGGTCTGGCCGGAGGTTCGTCCTCATCATCAAGCTCGACAACGACATCGCTTGCCCGGCCTAAGCTGCCCGACGATGGCATTTTCCCTTTCTTGGAAGGCTTCCCCTCCTAACCTACAGAAGCGGCCCTCTTCTTGCCATGAAGTGCCCCCTCCATACCTTAGCCCCTGGGCAAAAGGAATTTGGTTTCCCCGAACACAGCTCCTAAATCGCCCATAGGATGGGCATCTCCTCTGGGCTCCCCGCTCTCGCCCCCCTCTCTAGACACCAGGTACGGTGTCGGGACCAACATCCGCGTCAGTAGGGCGGACGCAGGGTCTTCGGGAAGGGGCGCCGGACACCAGATTAACACCGCTTTCTTTATCCAGTCATGTATAAGGGCAGGTTGTTTAGTGTCTTGACAAAAGATGCTTGGATGAGAGGTGTGCGGGGGTTGAATACTTACCGGTGTGTCCGGATGATTGCAGTCGAGGCCGACGTCTTCGGTGGTGTCCGGCCATTGCTCTCGCTCCCCGAAACATAACTTCCACATTCCTTCGTGTGTAGTGCCGAAGAAGTGCTGAAGAGTCCGCCGCCCTTCTGGATTGAACTCCCACATACGGAGGGGCCGCCGTTGACACGGCAGGATCCGACGGACCAGCATTATGTGACGCCCCAAGACCGGTGATTCAGAAGACTTCCATATATTTCGTGATCACCGTGTGTATCTTTTTGCTTGCTCTATTTTTTTTTTTGCATTGCATCATGTCATCATGCCATCATGCCATTTAATTTTTAAAAACTCATCTAAATAAATTGTATGGATCTTCGATCCATTTAAATCGAGGGAAATGCACATGGTGATTTCAATTTATAACAATTACCCTCCCAATATTATTAGGGAGCTATGATAAATATTCCATCCTTTAGGAATAAACCATAACACACTTACAGTTTAAGTTCCATGCATTTTCTACCTCAATTCCTCGCCTCAAACTTTCCCAACAATTCTTACCTCATTTATCGAGGCTCTTCCAAAATTCTCAACATTTTTGGATCTACCAAATACCCACTTCCTTCCTACACTCATTTGAAAATAATTCAAATGAGCTTGAAGTCAACTTCACGCCCATGCTCACTTTCTATTTTTCTTGGATCAAGCTCATTTTTATGAATCCGGGAAAATTATCCGTGTGTCCAACTTCTTCCCCTAACCTCTCTTTCTTTTCTTTCTTATCTCTGTTTTGTTTTTTTATTTTGTTTTAGAGTGAGAGAGAGCCCAGCAGGCCATCTAGGCCCATCCGCAGCCCAGCTCCTCCATGGCCCAAGGCCCAGCAGCCCCCTCGCTAACCCTAGCGCCAGGGGAGAGCCTCCTGCTCGATCCCCATCTCCCTCCCGAGCGCCGTCACGCAGGGAGAGGGCAGCGCTAACCCTTCTCCCGATCCACTTCTATCCCTCCTCTCATTCGCTCCCTCATCCCGCACCTACACCTTGTCCTCGTGGACCCGCGCCTCCCCGTCGCCCTTGCTCGAGCTTCGCAGCCATGGCGTCGCCACCACCATCTCCAGCCGCTCCTCTGCCGCTCCTCCTCCGCCTCGTCCTCACGTCCGGCCTCGTCCCCGACCCGCCGTTCGCCTCCTCCATCGACCGTCCCGGCCACTAGAGTTGTTGACGGCCGAAGCCCGGCCGCGTCGTAGCCTCTGCTGCCGGCGACCTCGACCTCCCCTGCGCCTCAAGACTCTCCCGTCGGAGCCCCGTAGACCCGCGCCGTCGCCTCCTCTGCATCGAGCGGGAGGACGACGAGAATTGCCTTCTCTGCGCCCGAGTTTTCCCCCGACCTGAGGCCGTCGTCCTCGACAGCGCCAAGTCCTTTGTCGCGCCGCCCTTCGCCAAGTCCCGCTCGCCGATGCTCCTTGACTCCGTCCTTCCCGCGCGGTACCCGCCTCGCCAAGCCCCTGCATCGCGCCGCTGTTTCCTCTCCTTCAACCCGCGTCGCCTCTGCCAGCCCTGTGCTGCTACTTGCATCCGCCAAGCTCCTCTGCCCCGTTTCGCCTCGGCCTCGACCGAGGAGGACGAGTTGCGTTGCTGCCTGCTCGATCCGCCTACACGCGCGCCTCGCGTGTTGACCGCGACCAGCTCCATGCCCGAGCGAGCACGCTCCTGATCCCGATGCCCAGCACCGCCCAAGTTGTCGCCTCTACGCACCATGCAGTGTTACCGTGGACGCATGCACCCCCGGATCGGAACCTCAAGCACCAAGTACACCACCGATAAGACCCGGACTCCGAACGCCAAGTACAACTACGAACCCAAAGACCTCGGATGCATCAAGTTCCTCTACGACCTGTGTACAACTACCGTCGCCAAGACCGGACCGACAAGTACCCCGAAAATGTGTGTACCACTACCGTCGACCCTTGAAGACTCCGTGGACGTCAAGTTCCTCGCCGTGACCCCGAACATCTACGGAATGTGTGCGACTACGAAACGTGTACCACTACTTCCACCACCGTCGCGAGAACGTCTACTTCCACTATGAACTTGATCCGTTCCGAAAAGTCATGCCTCGAAGGTATAACCCTGAGATGACCGCGATGAACGAATGGATGTTGTATGAGATGCTCGTGTTTGCACTGTGTCCGAGTTGTTCCTTGCGCGTTCCTCGTTGCCTTGCCATCGACACATGGGGACCCGGTTGTCGGGATCACCCCACCATCTCTAGCATGTTCCGCACATCTGCACACTTGCTTCTTTTGCACCGGTATCTCCATGAGCTACCGGAACCGATATGTTGCCGTGGCATCATTTTCGGATTCGTTGCCGTGGCACCCCTTTCTTCCACCACGGTGACAAATGCTTCATAACATGCTCATGTCAACATTTTCATAAAATGGCATAAAACTTGCATTGTCATCCGCATGATGATAACAACATTTAAAAATGTTTATTATTGTTGTTTCCTTTAAATTGCTAAATGACATATGGGGATTTTTCGGAATTGTTGTTTGTTATTTCCGGCCTCATTTAAACTTGCCTAAATAGTTAGTTTTCATATGCTTCACCTCTTGCCATGTTAATCAACATTTAATATTGATGAGTACCATAAACGAGAGCGAACTAAATGATTGAATGTGTTGTTTCGTCAATATGCAACTCGTTGCAAATTGAGCTCCACTTAATTTGTAGTATTGTTTGTTGCACTTTGCCATGCCATGCCTCATTAAACCGGACATGCATCATACTTGATTGTGCACCGTGCCATGTTGATGTGATGGTTGTTTACTATGTTTTTTGTTTCTTTCCGGGTTGTTTCTCTCGTTAGCTTCGGTTTCATTCCGGAGTTGTGAGGATTCGTTCGACTTCGTCTGTTTGTCTTCTTCATGGACTTGATCTTCTTCCTAGCGGAATTTCAGGCAAGATGACCATACCCTCGAAATCACTTCTATCTTTGCTTGCTAGTTGTTCGCTCTATCGCTATGTTGCGCTACCTACCACTTGCTATATCATGCCTCCCATGTTGCCATGTCAAGCCTCTAACCATCCTTTCCTAGCAAACCGTTGTTTGGCTAAGTTACCGCTTTTGCTCAGCCCTTCTTATAGCGTTGCTAATTGCAGGTGAAGTTGAAGTTGGTTCCATATTGGAACATGGATATGTTGGGATATCACAATATCTCTTATTTAATTAATGCATATATATACTTGGTAAAGGGTGGAAGGCTCGGCCTTATGCCTGGTGTTTTGTTCCACTCTTGCCGCCCTAGTTTTTGTCATACCGGTGTTATGTTCCTTGATTTTCCATCCCTTACGCGGTTGGGTGATTTATGGGACCCCCTTGACAGTTCGCTTTGAATAAAACTCCTCCAGCAAGGCCCAACCTTGGTTTTACCATTTGCCTATCACCTATTTCTTTTCCCTAGGGAGTCGCGCTCCCGAGGGTCATATTTATTTAACCCCCCCGGGCAAGTGCTTCTCTAAGTGTTGGTCCGAACTGAGCAGCCTGCGGGGCCACCTCGGGGAAACTCGAGGCCTGGTTTTACTCGTAGCTTGACTTATCCGGTGTTGCCCTGAGAACGAGATATGCGCAGCTCCTATCGGGATTGTCGGCACATCGGGCGGCTTTGCTGGTCTTGTTTTACCATTGTCGAAATGTCTTGTAAACCGGGATTCCGAGACTGATCGGGTCTTCCTGGGAGAAGGAATATCCTTCGTTGACCGTGAGAGCTTATAATGGGCTAAGTTGGGACACCCCTGCAGGGTATAAACTTTCGAGAGCCGTGCCCGCGGTTATGTGGCAGATGGGAATTTGTTAATGTCCGGTTGTAGAGAACTTGACACTTGACTTAACTAAAACGCATCAACCGTGTGTGTAACCGTGATGGTCTCTTTTCGGCGGAGTCCGGGAAGTGAACACGGCTTTTGGGTTATGTTTGACGTAAGTAGGGGTTTCAGGATCACTTCTTGATCATTGCTAGTTGACGACCGTTCCGTTGCTCCTCTTCTCGCTTTTATTTGCGTATGTTAGCCACCATATATGCTTAGTGCTTGCTGCAGCTCCACCTCATTACCCCATCCTTCCTATAAGCTTACACAGTCTTGATCTCGCGGGTGTGAGATTGCTGAGTCCTCGTGACTCACAGATTCTACCAAAACAGTTGCAGGTGCCGACGATACCAGTGCAGGTGATGCTACCGAACTCAAGTGGGAGTTCGACGAGGACCTTGGTCGTTAGTATGTTTCGTTTCCTGTTGATCAGTAGTGGAGCCCTGTTGGGACGATCGGGGATCTAGCAGTTGGGTTATTTTCTTTTCTTTTGACTTTGTCCGTAGTCGGTCTATGTATGTACTCTGATTGATGTATGATTTAGTTAAGTATTGTGTGAAGTGGCGATTGTAAGCCAACTCTCTTTATCCCATTCTTGTTCATTACTTGGGATTGTGTGAAGATGACCCTTCTTGCGACAAAACCTACAATGCGGTTATGCCTCTAAGTCGTGCCTCGACACGTGGGAGATATAGCCGCATCGTGGGCATTACCAGTTGGTAATCAGAGCCATCCCCGACTTAGGAGCCCCCTGCTTGATTGGATCGCTGACGTTGTCGAGTATAGAACAAAATGTTTTGAGTCTTAGGATTATATATATCGGAGAGTAGGATTCTTTTTACTCCTCAGTCCCTTCGTCGCTCTGGTGAGGCCTCCTGACGTAGAAGTTTTGACTCTTCTCTCCTCAAATTTCACTAAAAAAATTTAGGATCACGCGGGTATTTGGAATCGTTCCGATGGTTTTGTGACGAGAACATTGTTCTTCGTGCCTCCTGACATTTAGGGGTTGTGGCAGTGTCCCGGGGAGTTGAGCTCCGAGGTGTTGTCGTCACAATTTTATCGTTGCAGTTCTGGAATACCTTAGTTTCGCCGACATCGAAAATCTCTTTTATGCAGTTGTTGGTGAGATCACCTCGACGCCACCCAGTACTGGGGCGGGAGTTCGGGAGTATTGCCATAACTCGTATAACGGATGCTTTTCGAAGGTTGAGGTACACGATTTCCGAAGGTTTCTTGGTTATGTGTTGACGGATGGATACAGCTGGATCTAGGGATTGTTAGTTTGGGTGATATATTTTGTGTCCCCTGTATCCCCAACACCAGATTGCATAACCAGAAAGTTTCGGGAGTTTATAAGTGGGAATTCAAGTATCTCGTAGGATATATTTCCAACACACACATGATACGATATGGGATCTATCATATGTTTGTTTCCGGCTTATTCTGGAAGCCAAATCCTTTGTTTTGTTTTATTTGTGGTATTCGAGTTGCTTCGAAGTCAAATGTTGAATCCATACCTTTCCTAAACGGTGTTCTCATATTGCTATGTGAATACTAATCCTTCGATCATCGAGGTTGTCATGTTAATTCTTTTCCAACCGGCGTGCTTCTCTTCAAGTGGATCTGATCATTTCAACATTCGCGAGATCAATTCTAAGTTTTCTCAACGGTGTTTGTTTCATCCGTCCCAAGTTGCCTTTGTTTTTCCCGCCCTCCCACCCTTTTTCTTCAAACACTAAGATTTCTTAACCAAGTATCCTTTTTATTGATGGGAAGTCTCTCCATCCATTTCCGTCAATGTTTTTATCCGGTGATTCTCAGGAAGATACTAACGGAGCTTCAAGTTTATCATTCTTCGTTCTCTTTTCTTCTCCGGTGGCTTCAATTCAAGCTTTCGGTGTTGATCATATTCCCTTCCTCGTTTCAAGTGTTTTCGTATGCCGGTGTATCTCTTAATCATTCCCCGCTTGCTATTCAATTGTTCCGGAGTGTTGAAGATATCTCTGAAAATTAGTGTTTCCACTCCGCATCAATTCTAACTATTTCGAGGGTGTTACCTCATTCAAGCCATTTAATTCAACCGGTGCAATCTCCTTTTTCATGTAATCTTTTCAACGGTGTTTCTCTTGAGTGGGCCCTAACCCACAGGTCTTTTTCCAGGATCTTACCTGACTCTTCTAATTTATCCGGAGCGATTCTCAAATTCTTTCGAAGTTTGACGTAAGAATGAATTTTCATCAGTCATATGTGTTTCTCCAAGATCTTTCAAATTCTTTTCATCGTTGGTTCAACCTTTCCAATTTTCATTCCGGGGTGCCTCAACAATTCATGGTGGTGTTTCTCATCGTCATTCTCAACATTTGAAGACCGAAGAAGAGTTTCTCTTAAATCTTGCTCCATTCTCTTCAAAGATTCATGGTTCTAGCTTGATGCCATCCTCTCATAATTGTTTTCGATTGTGAGAATTCTTTTCACCCATCGGGAGCATTTCAGGAGTCTTTTCAGTTTGATTCTCCAGAGCCCATCATCTCATAATTATTCATTCAAGCTTTCAACTCTCGTTCTCCAAATCATACCGGTGCATCATTCAAGTATTACCTAAACAACTCGGGACCTCTGCGTTCACTTGTATCTAAATTCTGTCAAGTATCTTTATTCGTTTCCTAATTCTTCCCGGTGTTTCTTTATCTTATCTTCATTGATTTTCAGATTCTTACGGTGGTTCGTTCAAGGTTTCTCTTCCTTCGTCACATATCAATTTATTCGTTGTTTCAATCCTACCGGTGGTTCGATGAAGACCTTCTCAAGTTTGCGCTATATCTCTCTTCAATCTTTTTTTCAACAAGAATAAGTAGTAGGCCAAATCCGTTGCTTGTCATCAATCTAAATTGGTGAAGGATACGCATAACCTAATTCTTATTCTTGTTTCATCCAAGTGTTTAATCCCTTCTTTTGGAGTTCATTCGTGATATCAATTTGTCGGTGCTAAGTTGTTCACCTTTTGTTTCCGGAGTTCCAATCTCTCTCAGTTAACTCGCGCGAAGCTCCATCTAAATCATTGCAAGGATTCTTTTCATTCTTCAATTGTTCTTCAAGATTTCTCTCAGAGTGAAGATCCGCCGAGCTATATTCTAAAATAAACATGGTGTTCAACACATGTTTTGTTTTGTGGAGTCCAAGCATTCTTCATCTTGCATTCTAAAGTGCAATTCGTTCTACCTTATCATTTGAGGTGGTGTTATGTCATTCTTGACAATTTGAGTTCGCGTTTCATGATTCACATGTTGTCAAGAATGAGATATTTTAAATCCACCAATCTCTTTGTTGGATTTATCTTGTGTCATGTTTCACCTAAAGCCTTCCCTAAGGAATGTTGCTATTATGGTGCTTATCAATGATCCAAGTTTTCTCCTATCCTCTTGGTGAAAGAAGTTTTTTCATCGCCTTGGTGCTCTCACTCAAATCAATGGCTTCCTTTAGTGGCCGTTTCTCACCTCATAATGTTGAGATGTTTCCATAAGTCCACTACAACCTTATTCTTTTCGTTGTTGGTTTTCCAACAACTCCGTTCAATCCTTCTTTTTAAGGAGGCTCTTTTAAATTCAATTGTGATAGAAGTTGTTGTTCTCTTCTCTGTTCTCTTGATTCCACTCTTTCATTTGTCCCGAAGGCATTGTGATGTTTTCTTCGACCCATCATCTCGTTTTGCCAAGATCATATTCTTTTCTTGCTTATCCATTTAACCGGAGTGTTGTATGAAATCTTTCTTACCCCTTGTGCCATTTTTCAATAGTTCCAGAGGCAGTGTGTTGTTGATTTCATCAAGTATCATACCATCTTCTCAAGTTCATGTTAATTCCTTCCATTTTCAGTCGGAGTGCTGTCCAAATTATATCATTCTTAATCCTACTCTATTTTGTTTTAACCGGAGTGGCTTCAAAATCTATCTTGTCCCTTAACCTCTTGGTTCTCGTCGTATTCCATGTTCCTCTTATGTAATGGAGTGTTCTCAACTTCATTCATCTCCGCCGTATTCTTTCCTTGAAATTGGTTAACCTCTCAAGGTTCGTGGTTTCAATCTTTTGTCAAGAAGCAACTTTGTTTTACCTCTTCCTCTTTCGTTTTCTCTCCGGTGCCATCCAGAGATCTCGGGACGAGATCTCTTGTAAGTGGAGGACTGTTGTGACGCCCCAAGACCGCTGATTCAGAACACTTCCATATATTTCGTGATCACCATGTGTATCTTTTTGCTTGCTCTATTTTTTTGCATTGCATCATGTCATCATGCCATCATGTCATTTGATTTTTAAAAACTCATCCAAATAAATTGTATGGATCTTCGATCTATTTAAATCGAGGGAAACGCACATGGTGATTTCAATTTATAACAATTACCCTCCCAATATTATTAGGGAGCTATGATAAATATTCCATCCTTTAGGAATAAACCATAACACACTTACAGTTTAAGTTCCATGCATTTTCTACCTCAATTCCTCGCCTCAAACTTTGCGAACAATTCTTACCTCATTTATCGAGGCTCTTCCAAAATTCTCAACATTTTTGGATCTACCAAATACCCACTTCCTTCCTACACTCATTTGAAAATAATTCAAATGAGCTTGAAGTCAACTTCACGCCCATGCTCACTTTCTATTTTTCTTGGATCAAGCTCATTTTTATGAATCCGGGAAAATTATCCGCGTGTCCAACTTCTTCCCCTCACCTCTCTTTCTTTTCTTTCTTATCTTTGTTTTGTTTTTTTATTTTGTTTTAGAGTGAGAGAGAGCCCAGCAGGCCATCTAGGCCCATCCGCAGCCCAGCTCCTCCATGGCCCAAGGCCAGCAGCCCCCTCGCTAACCCTAGCGCCAGGGGAGAGCCTCCTGCTCGATCCCCATCTCCCTCCCGAGCGCCGTCACGCAGGGAGAGGGCAGCGCTAACCCTTCTCCCGATCCACTTCTCTCCCTCCTCTCATTCGCTCCCTCATCCCGCACCTACACCTTGTCCTTGTGGACCCGCGCCTCCCCGTCGCCCTTGCTCGAGCTTCGCAGCCATGGCGTCGCCACCACCATCTCCAGCCGCTCCTCTGCAGCTCCTCCTCCGCCTCGTCCTCATGTCCGGCCTCGTCCCCGACCCGTCGTTCGCCTCCTCCATCGACCATCCCGGCCACCAGAGTTGTTGACGGCCAAAGCCCGGCCGCGTCGTAGCCTCTGCTGCCGGCGACCTCGACCTCGCCTGCGCCTCAAGACTCTCCCGTTGGAGCCTCGCAGCCCCGCGCCGTCGCCTCCTCTGCATCGAGCGGCAGGACGACGAGAAGTGCCTTCTCTGCGCCCGAGTTTTCCCCCGACCTGAGGCCGTCGTCCTCGACAGCGCCAAGTCCTTTGTCGCGCCGCCCTTTCGCCAAGTCCCGCTCGCCGATGCTCCTTGACTCCGTCCTTCCCGCGCGGTACCCGCCTCGCCAAGCCCCTGTATCGCGCCGCTGTTTCCTCTCCGTCACCCCGCGTCGCCTCTGCCAGCCCTGTGCTGCTTCTTGCATACGCCAAGCTCCTCTACCCCGTTTCGCCTCGGCCTCGACCAAGGAGGACGAGTTGCGTTGCTGCCTACTCGATCCGCCTGCACGCGCGCCTCGCGCGTTGACCGCGACCAGCTCCATGCCCGAGCGAGCACGCTCCTGATCCCGATGCCCAGCACCACCCAAGTTGTCGCCTCTACGCACCATGCAGTGTTACCGTGGACGCATGCACCCCCGGATTGGAACCTCAAGCACCAAGTACACCACCGACAAGACCCGGACTCCGAACGCCAAGTACAACTACGAACCCAAAGACCTCGGATGCATCAAGTTCCTCTACGACCTGTGTACAACTACCGTCGCCAAGACCGGATCGACAAGTACCCCGAGAACGTGTGTACCAGTACCGTCGACCCTTGAAGACTCTGTGGACGTCAAGTTCCTCGCCGTGACCCCGAACATCTACGGAATGTGTGCGACTACGAAACGTGTACCACTACTTCCACCACCGTCGCGAGAACGTCTACTTCCACTATGAACTTGATCCATTCCGAAAAGTCACGCCTCGAAGGTATAACCCCGAGATGACCGCGATGAACGAATGGATGTTGTATGAGATGCTCGTGTTTGCACTGTGTCCGAGTTGTTCCTTGCGCGTTCCTCGTTGCCTTGCCATCGACACATGGGGACCCGGTTGTCGGGATCACCCCACCATCTCTAGCATGTTCCGCACATCCGCACACTTGCTTCTTTTGCACCGGTATCTCCATGAGCTACCGGAACCGATATGTTGCCGTGGCATCATTTTCGGATTCGTTGCCGTGGCACCCCTTTCTTCCACCATGGTGACAAATGCTTCATAACATGCTCATGTCAACATTTTCATAAAATGGCATAAAACTTGCATTGTCATCCGCATCATGATAACAACACTTAAAAATGTTTATTATTGTTGTTTCCTTTAAATTGCTAAATGACATATGGGGATTTTCCGGAATTGTTGTTTGTTATTTCCGGCCTCATTTAAACTTGCCTAAATAGTTAGTTTTCATATGCTTCACCTCTTGCCATGTTAATCAACATTTAATATTGATGAGTACCATAAACGAGAGAGAACTAAATAATTGATGTGGTGTTTCGTCAATATGCAACTCGTTGCATATTGAGCTCCACTTAATTTGTAGTATTGTTTGTTGCACTTTGCCATGCCATGCCTTTTAAACCGGACATGCATCATACTTGATTGTGCATCATGCCATGTTTATGATTGGTTGTTTACTATGTTGTTTGTTTCTTTCCGGGTTGTTTCTCTCGTTAGCTTCGGTTTCATTCCGGAGTTGTGAGGATTCGTTCGACTTCGTCTGTTTGTCTTCTTCATGGACTTGATCTTCTTCCTAGCAGAATTTCAGGCAAGATGACCACACCCTCGAAATCACTTCTATCTTTGCTTGCTAGTTGTTCGCTCTATCGCTATGTTGCGCTACCTACCACTTGCTATATCATGCCTCCCATGTTGCCATGTCAAGCCTCTAACCATCCTTTCCTAGCAAACCGTTGTTTGGCTAAGTTACCGCTTTTGCTCAGCCCTTCTTATAGCGTTGCTAATTGCAGGTGAAGTTGAAGTTGGTTCCGTGTTGGAACATGAATATGTTGGGATATCACAATATCTCTTATTTAATTAATGCATCTATATACATGGTAAAGGGTGTAAGGCTCGGCCTTATGCCTGGTGTTTTGTTCCACTCTTGCCACCCTAGTTTCTGTCATACCGGTGTTATGTTCCTTGATTTTGCGTCCCTTACGCGGTTGGGTGATTTATGGGACCCCTTGACAGTTCGCTTTGAATAAAACTCCTCCAGCACGGCCCAACCTTGGTTTTACCATTTGCCTATCACCTATTTCTTTTCCCTAGGGACTCGCGCTCCCGAAGGTCATCTTTATTTAACCCCCCCGGGCCAGTGCTTCTCTAAGTGTTGGTCTGAACCGAGCAGCCTGCGGGGCCACCTCGGGGAAACTCGAGGCCTAGTTTTACTCGTAGCTTGACTTATCCGGTGTTTCCCTGAGAACAAGATATGTGCAGCTCCTATCAGGATTGTCGGCACATCGGGCGGCTTTGCTGGTCTTGTTTTACCATTGTCGAAATGTCTTGTAAACCGGGATTCCGAGACTGATCGGGTCTTCCCGGGAGAAGGAATATCCTTCGTTGACCATGAGAGCTTATAATGGGCTAAGTTGGGACACCCCTGCAGGGTATAAACATTCGAGAGCCGTGCCGGCGGTTATGTGGCAGATGGGAATTTGTTAATGTCCGGTTGTAGAGAACTTGACACTTGACTTAATTAAAATGCATCAACCGTGTGTGTAACCATGATGGTCTCTTTTCGGCGGAGTCCGGGAAGTGAACATGGCTTTTGGGTTATGTTTGACGTAAATAGGGGTTTCAGGATCACTTCTTGATCATTGCGAGTTGAAGACCGTTCCGTTGCTCCTCTTCTCGCTTTTATTTGCGTATGTTAGCCACCATATATGCTTAGTGCTTGCTGCAGCTCCAGCTCATTACCCCATCCTTCCTATAAGCTTAAATAGTCTTGATCTCGCGGGTGTGAGATTGCTGAGTCGTCGTGACTCACAGATTCTACCAAAACAGTTGCAGGTGCCGACGATACCAGTGCAGGTGATGCTACCGAACTCAAGTGGGAGTTCGACGAGGACCTTGGTCGTTACTATGTTTCGTTTCCTGTTGATCAGTAGTGGAGCCCAGTTGGGACGATCGGGGATCTAGCAGTTGGGTTATCTTCTTTTCTGTTGACTTTGACCGTAGTCGGTCTATGTGTGTACTCTGACTGATGTATGATTTATTTAAGTATTGTGTGAAGTGGCGATTGTAAGCCAACTCTCTTTATCCCATTCTTGTTCATTACATGGGATTGTGTGAAGATGACCCTTCTTGCGACAAAACCTACAATGCGGTTATGCCTCTAAGTCGTGCCTCGACACGTGGGAGATATAGCCGCATCATGGGCGTTACACATTACCTGAACGACATTCACAAGATCGATGCCCTTCTCGGTAAGGCTTTGGATACGACCTTGCAGAATCTGCACCTCATTAGCGGATCCCCAGTCCAACCCCTTGTTGATCCATGAAGCAAGCTAAGTTGGAGGGCCGGGTCGGAACGCGGGCGTAGCTGGAGCTCATCGGCTTGTTGACATAAAACCACCCTTGCTGCCATAGGTCGGAAGACTCGGCGAAAGATCCTTCAAACCAGATCGCACTGGCAAGCTTGCTTATTGTAATGCTGCCGCACTCTGCCTGCTCCTCCTCCGTCACCCGCGGCCTCACGTCGAAGGTCTTTAGCCACGAACCGAAGTGCGGAGGAGTCCGGAGGAAGGCCTCACACGTGACGATATATGTCGAGATGAGAAGAATGGAGTCCGGGGCCAGATCGTGAAAATCTAGCCCATAGTAGAACATGAGCCCCCAGACGAAGGGGTTAAGCGCGAACCCTAACCCATGGAGAAAGTGGGACACAAATACTACCCTCTCGCCGGATTTGGGGGTGGGAATAACCTGCCCCTTGGCAGGAAGCCGGTGAAGGATTTCTGGGGTCATATACCTCGCCACGCGGAGCTTCGCAATATCCTCCTTTGTGACAGAAGAGGCCACCCACCGGCCTGAACGGCTGGGCCCAGACATGATTGGGGCTGGTAGTGATTGAAACTCGAGGGATAGAACTCGAGGTGGCTGGGGTTGAGGAAAGAAGCAAGCGCGGAGGAGAAAGACAAGTTTGGGTCCCTATATAAAGGCCCAGAATATCAAGCGTCCCCTCCTGGGTCTCGAAACTTACCTATCCTCAAAGAGTTATACCCTGGGGACGGTTGGGTTACCACACTTGCATTATTGAAAATCCCGTGAATAAGGGGACACGATCTCTGCTTTGACAAGACGTGCCGATAAAACCGCTTCCCAAAACATGGGGCGATGGGCTAGCCAACGGTTGGAAATAATAACCGGGCAGGCGTGATACAGTGTCATAAACAATTGTCAGAAGATTGGACTCGTGGGGTATTGTATTTACTGCAATTATATACACAGGTCCGGATACAATCGTCACATCCGAAGACTATCTTGGAAGTTCGGAAGAAGGGGAACCCGCCTTGCAATGCCGAAGACAATCTGCGCGCCGGACTCCTCGTCATTGAAGCCAGGTTCAGGGGCTACTGAGGGAGTCCTGGACTAAGGGGTCCTTGGGCGTCCGGCCTGTTATCCATGGGCCGGACTGATGGGCTATGAAGACACAAAGACTGAAGACTATACCCGTGTCCTGACTGGACTCTCCTTGGCGTGGAAGGCAAGCTAGGCGACCAACTATGAAGATTCCCTCTTATGTAAACCGACCTCGTATAGCCCTAGATCTCTCCGGTGTATATATAAACCGGAGAGCATAGTCCGGATAGGACATATTCATTACCATATACTCATAGGCTAGACTTCTAGGGTTTAGCCATTACAATCTCGTGGTAGATCAACTCTTGTAACACTCATATTCATCAAGATCAATCAAGCCGGAAGTAGGGTATTACCTCCATAGAGAGGGCCCGAACCTGGGTAAACATTGTGTCCCCCGTCTCCCATTACCATCGATCCTAGACGCACAGTTCGGGACCCCCTACCCGAGATCCGCCGGTTTTGACACCGACACCGACAGACAAAGGGAATTACGTATGTTGTCATTAAGGATCGACCGATGAAGATATTCATAGAATATGTAGGAACCAATATGGGCATCCAGGTCCTGCTATTGGTTATTGACCGAAGAGGTGTCTCGGTCATGTCTACATCATTCTCGAACCCATAGGTCCGCACGCTTAACGTTCATTGACGATATAGTATTATATGAGTTATGTGAGTTGATGACCGAATGCTGTTCAGAGTCCTGGATGAGATCATGGGCATGACGAGGAGCTCCGCAATGGAGGTAAAGATTGATATATCGGACAATGCTATTTGGTCTCCGGAAAGGTTTCGGAATGTATCGGGTAGTCATCGGATCACCGGAAGGGGTTCCGGGAGGCCCCGGGAGGTTATTGGGCCATATGGGCCAAAAGATGGGAGCACACCAGCCCACAAGGGGTTGGCGCACCCCACCTCTAGGCCACCAGCCCTAAGGGAGGAAAAGGGGGAGGGCTAGCACCTCCTGCCTTCCCCTCCTCATGAGTGAAAGGAAAGGGGGGCGCCACCCCCTCCTGCCTTCCCCCCGCGCGCCCAAGAAGGAAGGGGGCGTGGCTAGGGCAGGGGCCAAGGGTGGCCGCCGGCCCCCTTGGGGTTGCCCTAGGCTGCCTCTCCTCCTGCATATATATATATATATATATATATATATGTGTGTGTGTGTGTGTGTGTGTGTGTGTGTGTGTGTGTGTGTGTGTGTGTGTGTGGAGGGAGAGGGGCAACACACACCATGATTCCCTAGCCGTGTGCGGCGCCCCTCTCCCTCTAGTTCATCCTCGGTCATATTTTCGTAGTGCTCGACGAAGCCCTGGGGAGATAAGTTGCATCACTACCGCCACCATGCCGTCGTGCTGTCGAAACTTCTAGGATCGAAAGTAGGTCTAGAGGGAGGGTGATTAGACTACTTGACCAAATAAAATCTAGCCTTTTCCCAATTTTAAGTCTTGGCAGATTTTAACAACTTAGCACAAGTCAAGCAATCAACCTACACATGTAAATCATTGCATATGAAGGTAAAGGGAGGGGTTTGGAATGGCAAACGCAATGCAGACACGGAGATTTTTGGAGTGGTTCCGATAGGTGGTGCTATCATACATCCACGTTGATGGAGACTTCAACCCACGAAGGGTAAAGGTTGCGCGAATCCACGGAGGGCTCTCCCCACAAAGGGTCCACGAAGAAGGAACCTTGTCTATCCCACCATGGCCATCGCCCACGAAGGACTTGCCTCACTTGGGTAGATCTTCACGAAGTAGGCGATCTCCTTGCCCTTACAAACTCCTTGGTTCAACTCCACAATCTTGTCGGAAGCTCCCATGTGACACCTAACCAATCTAGGAGACACCACTCTCCAAAAGGTAATAGATGGTGTGTTGATGATGAACTCGTTGCTCTTGTGCTTCAAATGATAGTCTCCCCAACACTCAACTCTCTCTCACAGATTTGGCTATGGCGGAAAGATGATTTGAGTGGAAAGCAACTTGGGAAGGCTAGAGATCAAGATTCTTGTGGTTGGATTGGAATGTCTTGGTCTTAACACATGAGTAGGTGGTTCTCTCTTAGAAAATGAATGCTGGAAGTGTAGGCACGTTATGATGTCTCTCTCTCTCTTGTGGAGAGGAGGGTGGAGGGGTATATATAGCCTCCACACAAAATCTAACTGTTACACACAAAAGAGCCAACTTGGTTAGACCGAATGTATGAACTCGGTCAGACCGATTCAGTCCAAAATGTGAACGTTAGGATTTTCAGTGGGACCGACATGATCAACTCGGTGGGACCGATGCGCTAGGGTAAGGGAAAAACTTAATCTCGGTTTGACCGATCACTTCAACTCGGTGAGACCGATTTCAGTAATAGGTTAACAGAGAGTTGGTGAGGCAAACTTGGTGGGACCGATTGCTCCTTTCGGTAAGACCATAACTTTACGAAAGGGAAACAGAGATTTTTCATTGCGAACTCGGTGGGACCAATTGCTCATTTCGGTGAGACCGAAACGTTATGAAGGGAAACAGAGAGTTTGTAATCCCAACTCGGTGAGACCGAGATCCCTATCGGTGAGACCGAACTGATTAGGGTTTCTGGCTATGGCTATGTCAAGTGAACTCAGTGGCGCCGGATGAATCAAATCGGTGGGGCCGAGTTTGACTTTAGGTTTAGGACATATTTGGATATGAGAAAGTGGTTGAGGGTTTTGGAGCATATCACTAAGCATTTTGAGCAAGTAGACCATTAAGCAACACCTCATCCCCTTTTAATAGTATTGGCTTTCCTATGGACTCAATGTAATCTTGGATCACTAAATAGAAATGAAGAGTCTTGAGCTTTTGCCAATATTTGTCCTTAGCCATGCCAATCATTGAACTTTCTAAAATAATCATCTTGAAGGATATTAGTTCAATGAGATATATGTTGTTATGAATTACCAAAATCACCCAGGGATTAGTTGCACTTTCAATCTCCCCCTTTCTGGTAATTGATGACAACATATAGATCAAAGCTTCGACAAATGATAGTAAGAATGAAATACATCGTCGCTTTGAGACGTATGTGTTAAGCCAGAGCTACCCATAAATTTGTGCATTATTTATAATTTGCTTTTGAATGCAAATGCGATCGAATAGGCTCTTGGATTACTCTTCCATGTCACATACATCTTGGTGGAGCGCTCAAAATGATAGAGCATATATAACATGCACTCATTACCAAGACAAATATGATAGATGATACACAAGATATAAGATAGCATCATTCAAGCATAGCATAATAAAGCATAGTATGATCCACCACATGATCATAAAAGTATCTCACACACAAGCACAAATATTGTAGCAAACACACAACCAAATAAGTAGCAAGAGAGACCAATAAAAAAGCAAAACACTTTCTCTCTCTCTCTCTCTCGAAGCCTATGATCTATACACTTTCTCCCCCTTTGGCAACAAGTTACCAAAAAGCACGAAAACGCATAGTTCTATACGGCACTCTAAGCATGATCTCCCGGAGCTCCACAGTGCAAAGATGGCGTGGAGATAACAGCATCTGCAAAGACTTCGGCTGACGTATGAGGAACTGGAGGGGTTGCCACAGGAGGGGCAACTGAGGCTGTGGCTGCAGGAGCTGAGGTTGTGGCCCTAGAGTCAATCATTGGCACTGCTGCAGACCTTTGTCTTCTGGGCACCCTCTGATAAGTATCTGTGGTTGTCCTGTCACTCCTGTCCTCAAGGTCTTCTTGTATCTTCTCAACTGAAGTCTGAATCTCAGTGACTTTGACATCCAAGTCATGTAGCTTTATCTCAAAGATCCGCTCAAGGCTTTCTTGATTTCGAGTCAGGGTAGCTAGTCCTTTCTCTATTCTCACAATGGCCTCAAGCAGATAGCTGAGTTGGTCCTGCTTGGTCTTGAGATTGACTGCTGAGGGATCTGGAATCTTTGAAGCTTTGTCTGCCTTAGCCTTCTCTCTCTTCTCTTGAGCCTCAACAGAAGTGGGATGTGAAGCATCCATAACAACTGTGTTGTCCTCAAAATCTGGCCTCAAGGGAAGGTGCTCTTTGTCCAACAAATATGTGCCTGTGTCCATCTTGGAATTTATGAGCACCTGAATATGTGGAGCATAGCCACATGATCTCTTCTAATCAATTGCAGTCCTGTTAATAATCTCAACAATCAAACTCATCACTTTGAATTTCTCTGGCACATCAAACATGTGTAGCAAGTTGATGGAGTGCCCTCTGATCATCCTGTGATCTCTAGACTTGGGCAACAATGTGTGCCTAAGGATAGTGTTGATTGTTGGCAGCCCTAGCAGAAGGTAATAAACAGAGCAAAACTTATGAGTTTCCAAGGCATTATCTGGAATTTCTTTGTACATGTGTGCCATGGAGTTGTGATCTTTTCTGGGCTTGGCATACACATCAGTATCATCATCTGCCTCTTCTGGAGCATTTATCAGCTTTGCCCACTCAGCAATGGAAGATTGGTACCTAGTACCCTCAGTCATCTAGACAATCTTGCCATCTGGGTAGAAGTGAGCTGTGGAATAGAACTGCATGATCAACTCATCATTCCATTTGGTCAATTTCTGACCCACAAAAGCATCAACCCCGTTCATTTTGAAGCTCTCATGAACTCCAAGAAAGTGATCTTCATTGTTGTCAATGAACTTCCAATCGACCCATCTCATGTCACAAACAATAGGCTTCTTGTCTAGGAGGACAGTCTCATAGAAATCCTGTTGTTCCTTAGTATGAAATCTGTAGTCTAGAGCAGTCCTTCTTCTTGTGGCATAGGGGTCTGACTGTCTCCATAATCTGAGACCTACATCTTTCCTTATCTTCATGTTTTCAGCAACAGGATGAGTGTCATCATGGTCTGGAAATTTGGATTTGAGCTTTCTAAGCACTTGGGCCTCTTCATCTTCTTCAACTTCAGGCACTTGGGCCTTATTCTTTTCTGCAGCCTGGGATGTTGCTGGTGCTTCTCTTGGGTGTAGTCTGCTTTTGAGCTTGTGCAGAGGACTTGGGAGCAGTTTTGGGCTTGGATGTTGCAGCCCCTGACTTGATTGCATCTCCCATGAGCTTCTGAGCTTTGGGAGATGGTGCAGCATCCTCTTCTTCATCCTCTTCCTCATCCTCGGCTGGGTCTCTCATCATTGAGGATCTGCCAATCACTCTAGCCATAGTCTTCTTGACCCTTTCCTTCCTCTTCTTGCCTCCAACAGCTTCTTCTTCTCTTGGTTCAAGAGTGAATTCCATTGTTTCCTGAGTTGAAGATCTGGCTTTAGACATAGGCACTCTTCTTGCAAGAGCCTTCACTTTCATGCCTGGCATGATGCTAGCAGCAGTGTCACGGGAAACCGCGGCCATCTATGGGACCAGAGGGCCCCTTGCAGGTTCGGCAGGGGGATGTCGTGTTGCACAAAGAGCAGACGAGCGTGGGGCAGCATGACAGAGATTACACGGGCAATTTTACCCAGGTTCGGGCCGCCGTGAGGCGTAAAACCCTACTCCTGCTTTGGTGGATTGATGGTGGAAGAATGGTGGTGTAGTGTAGTACACTGCCCGGTAGGGGTTGCCTCGGGGCGACAGTGGCTACGCGCGTATGGGTGTCTGCGTTATCTAACTTTCCCAACCCTTTCTACGGTTGCCATGGCCTCCTTTTATAGATCAAGGGGCTACCACAATGGCAAAGTAATCATTATGCACTGATAAGATAGCAAACAGTTATATCATACCTAACACTGCAGGCTGATAGGGTGCATTAAATGCACCGCTTAACGTCATGTCAATGGTTGCCCGACAAGCCTTGCCGGGCCGTCTCGCCAGCTCCACGTCTGCTTGCTTGACACGTCGCAGGACGGGTGTTATCTGTAGGTATTTCTTGTAGGATGAGGTCGACATGTGGCAAATGGCTGCCACTCAGTCACTTTGTGGCTTGACACCTCACTGATAAACGACGTGGGTCGTGGCGGAGTAGTTGGGTGAGGTGGTGTTGCCTTCGTGAGCCCCGGCAGGCCCTGCTGGGACGCCCTGGATGCCTTCTTCCGGGGGTGATCCTGCCCTTGTCGAGCTCACCTGCCTGGCAAGGGAGGCTTCTCACCTAGTGGTGTCTTGCTTTTCTGGCTTGATCTTGGTCTTCTTGATCCGCATGTTGGTCCTTCGATGATCTTGGTCTCTTGTACTCTTGGCACAGCCTTGACTTGTCCGTGCACAAGTCAGGGGAAAACATATACCCCTGTATGTTTTCCCCGACATAAGCCCCCGGGCCTGAGCCATACGTGTCGCGTGGCACACTGGGTTAGGCCCCATAAATTGCACGGACACGTGGCAGGAGCAGGCTGTGCATGCCGGTTTGCTAAGGTGACTAGACAATCCAATGTCCACTTCGCGCAATTACTGCGCGTCGTGGGGTCGTGGAACCATCGCTATTGAGGTAAAAACGGTAACTTTCTGAAGCGTCGCACCTCCGTCCCGCACTCCCCCCCTAAAAACAGGGAAAAGCGAAGCGGCACGGTTTACCTGTTGCTTGCCTCACTCCCCCATCATCTTCTTCCGCAAGACAATCGACGGTTCCTCCTTCGATCTCGTCCACTGCCGCCCTTTCCACCGAATTCCTTCTCCTTCCTCATCGCAGCCGTAGAGATGGGGAAGAAACCCGCAGAGAAGGGGAAGCAGACGGCTGCGGCGAAGCAAGTTGCCGCTGAAGAGGGCAAGAGGGTGGCGGAGCTGAACAAGAAATGAAGGGGACATGTCTTCTTCATTACGTCGACCTTGAGCGGCCCAGTTCTCCAGGCGAGGTATGGGTATTTGTGGGGGAGGCCCGTCCCAAAGGGGCATGGAGCGCCCGTAGTCTTTGCGGCGGGGAAGGAAGATCCGCCGGACTCATATCGTTTCTTCTGTGCTTACTTTATCTGCGGCCTCTATCCTCCCTTCTCCGGATTCTTTGAGGCCATCATGACCATCTATGGATTCCACCTCCTTGACTTCACGCCAAATGCAATGGCGACCATGGCCTTCTTTGCGCATTTGTGCGAGAATTTTGTCAGAGTTAAGCCCAATGTGGATCTGTTCCGGCATTATTTCATCCCGCGGGTGGAGAACAAGGACCACCGCTCCGGAAACATTAGCTAGATGCCGCGAGTGGCGAGAAAGCTCTGGGACTACATCCCTGGGAGGCAGCGCGAGAGGTGGGATGAATGGAGGGGAGATTGGTGCTGGATTCAAGATGAGGAAGCCCCTGAATTTTGTGAAGCACGGAAGGAGTGTGTTGAGCGCGGAAGGAATGGAGCGCTAAGGGCCTCACTGTGGATAGGCAGCGCCTGGCAATCAACAGGATTACCCATTTGAAGGCTGTCAGGCTAACCATTGAGCATGTGGGGGCAGATTTTCTCCTCCTCCGTATCTCACCGCTGCAGGAGAGGGACAGACCCGCCTGGCTGTATGGAGATGCTGCTGATAGGATGAGGTTGCTCCCAGGATTGGCCAACAACTTGTCAATTTATGGTCACGGCTGGTTGTGCGGCCAACTGTTCGGTTGCTTCGAACTGTTCAAGCTCCCGGCAACTGTCATCCCTATGAACATCATCTTAGCCCGGGACCAGATACTGAAATGGATGCCGGATTGCAATGCTCATGGGGTGGCAGGTGATTGGCGATTGCCTTCTCTTGACGAAGAGCTTCAGTGGTTGGGCGCCCTGGTGGAGAAGGCCACCAGGGTTGAAACTAGGATGTACAAGCGCACATCCTAGGTAGAGGTGGCGTACATCCTAAGAAGGGTTGAGGAGGACAAGGTGGCCCGCCTTGTGGAGATGGCGAAGGCCGGGAAGGGCAAGGAAAAAGCCGAGGACGAAAGTTCTTCCCATGGTGGCAGCGAGGCGCGGGCCATGGAAGGGGCTGCCAGGGAAGAGCCTGCCACGGATAACCTTGACGGGCTAGGGGCCCTAGCCACGGCAGCGACGAAGCTTCAAGAAGAGGAGGAGGTTGGCGAGGTGGTGGAGCTCAATGAAGAATGGCTTGCAGCAGGGCCCCAAGCCCCCGAGCCGGCCCGGGCCAGCGCACCGTAGGCATGCTGCCAACCGAGGGGCGGCGGTCCCTAACCCAGCGCCAACCGCCAAGAAGGTGAAGAAGACCACCACCAAGGCCACCAAGGCCGAGGTGGCATGCCGTCAATCTCCCCGCCTTGCTCGGACCAAGGCTTCCTCCGCCAAGCAATCGGTAGACATGGAAGCGGATTCCAGCTCCCACTCTGGCTCGAGCTCTTCAGAGAGCTCGCCTTCCCCGGAGCTACCGCCGCCACGCCGGGCACCGAAGCTGCCGGGGAGTTCTGTCCCTCCATCTCTAAAGAGAGGAAGGGATTCCCCGCCTCCGGGAGAGTTCAACTTGAACTCCATGCTTATTAAAGAAGAGTAAGGAAAAAATTTCCTGCCCTTCATAAATATGTTCATTATGCTTGATTACTTGTACCGACTGACCTTTTTCTCGGCTATTGTGGGCAGGGAAGTGGAAGAGGACACGGAGGCCCTGATTTACCGCTCCCGGAAGAGGCTCCGTCGTCTTGGGTCGTTGAAGGGTGCGGAGAGCTCGGTCTAGGCGGGAGGTTATGCAGAGAACCCCGTACCGAGTCCCTAGTCCAGCCCTCGGCTCGGCAGTGGAGACTTGGTCCCACCTGCCGGAGGCGACGGGGATGGCCTCCCTGCTCCCTCGACCGAAGGGGAAGGTGAGACGATACAAGGCGAGTACCTCCCAAAAGGGCACGCCTCCCCCGCCGCTCGAGCTGAAAGAACCCCCACGGAGCCCTCCTCGGATGAGGTTGTGCTGAATATTGCCGCGACTACTACGGCAGAGAGTGAAGTACATGGCCCGGCAGCAAAGGCTGCAAGGGAAACTGTGGTCCCCGTCCGGCAGACTTCTCCACGTACTTCAGTTATTTCCTATTTCCTTTCTTGCTCTGGTTGCTTTTCCTGATTTCCCCGTTTGCTTAAAACTTCTGTTTCTTCATCGTTCGCCGGCCTCTGCATGTGTGATGATGCACAAGTATAGGGGATCAATTGTAGCTCTTTTCGATAAGTAAGAGTGTCGAACCCAACGAGGAGCAGAAGGAAATGACAAGTAGTTTTCAGTAAGGTAATGTCTGCAAGTGCTGAAATTGTAAGTAGCGGAGTAGTTTGATAGCAAGATAATTTGTAACGAGCAAGTAGCGATAGTAGTAACAAAAGTGCAGCAAGGTAGCCCAATCCTTTGAGGCAAAGGACAGGCCAATACGGTCTCTTATGATAAGCAAAGCGTTCTTGAGGGTACACGGGAATTTCATCTAGTCACTTTCACCATGTTGGTTTAATTCGTGTTCAGTACTTTGATAATTTCATATGTGGGTGGACCGGTGCTTAGGTGTTGTTCTTACTTGAACAAACCTCCTACTTATGATTAACCCTCCGGCAAGCATCCGCAACTACGAGAAAAGTACTAAGAATAAATTCTAACCATAGCATTAAACTTTTGGATCCAACCGGCCCCTTACGGAATAGCACATAAACTGGGGTTTAAGCTTCTGTCACTCTCCCAACCCATCATCTAATTGCTACTCCACAATGCATTCCCTTAGGCCCAAGTATGGTGAAGTGTCATGTAGTCGACGTTCACATGACACCACTAAGGGAATCACAACATACATACTATCAAAATATTTAACACATATCAAGTTCACATGATTACTTGCAACATGATTTCTCCCATGACCTCAAGAATGAAAGTAACTACTCACAAATGATAATCATGCTCAAGATCAGAGGGGTATTAAATAGCATATTGGATCTGAACATATAATCTTCCACCAAACAAACCATATAGTAATCAACTACAAGATGTAATCAACACTACTAGTCACCCACAAGCACCAATTTATAGTTCCGGTAACAAGGTTGAACACAAGAAATGAACTAGGGTTTGAGATGAGATGGTGTTGTTGAAGATTTTCATGGAGATTGCCCTCTCCAAGATGGGAGAGTTGTTGTTGGTGGTGATGATGATGATTTCCCCCTCCAGGAGGGAAGTTCCCCCGACGGAATCGCTCCGCCGGAGGGCAAAAGTGCTCCTGCCCAAGTTCCGCCTCGAGACGGGGGCGCTCTGTCCTAAAAGTCCTATCCTTATTTTTTCTAGGTCAAAATGACCTATATACCAGAAGATGGGCACCGGAGGTGGGCCTGGGTTAGCACAACCCACCAGGGCGCACCTGGGCTCCCTGGCACGCCAAGGTGGGTTGTGCCCATCTGGTGGGCCTCCTCTGGTAGTTATTTGCCCCAATAATTCTCAAATATTCCATAAAAAATCTCCGTGAAGTTTCTGCTTGTTGGAGTTGTGCAGAATAGGTGGCCTGACGTAGCTTTTCCAGGTCCAGATTTCCAGCTGCCGGAATTCTCCCTCTTGGTGTGTACCTTGCAAATTATGAGAGAAAAGGCATTAGAATTACTCCAAAAAGCATTGTTATGGATAAATACATCATAAATAATAGTAAGGAAACATGATGCAAATCAACTCCCCCAAGCTTAGACCTCGCTTGTCCTCAAGCGATAACCGAAATCGAAAAACATGTCCACATGCTCTGAGAGAGAGGTGTCGATAAAAACAAAATACGGACATAGAAGCATCATGTAGATTATTATAACAGCAACAAATTTAAACATAAGACTTTTGTCATAGAACTTTTATCATATACTTCTCATGAATAAGTAACAGTTCATCACACAATCGAAGTATAAAGCATAAACTCTATTAGAAACCAACAAACTATGTTCTCAGTCAACTTTGCAACTACAATTCATCATCTTTTCAGGAAGGGTCATGTATCGGAGCCTTTAGGCAAGTCCACATACTCAACCATCATATAGTCTTGTATGATTGCTAACACTCACCGCATACACATGAGCAAAATGTTTCAACCGGACACATAGAAAGTTAGGGGCTTACGCCTCCCAACGTATTCACCTCAAGGGTGATATCAACAATAATAACTCATGCTATCTATATTCAACTAGACATATGTGCCTAGATCTTTCCTCATCAGATGACGCTTGCCAAAGGAGAAAAATAAAAATGGATAGAAGGAAAACTTTGACTCTTTGCATAAAAGTAAATACATAAAAGTAAAAGATAGGCCCTTCGCAGAGGGAAGCAGAGGTTGCCATGCGCTTATTTGTTTGTATGCTCAACCCCTTAGTGCAAAAGAACGTCACGTTGCATTGCCCCTTGTGATAGCAACCTTTATTATGCAGTTTGTCGCTTTTATTCTTCACCATCGCAAGTTCGTGCAACGCTCAATTTTCTCTTACACTAAATGATCTCACACATTTAGAAGCAATTTTTATTGCCTTTTTGCACCGATGACAACTTACTTGATGGATCTTGCTCAATCCCAAGGTAGGTATCGTGGACTCTTGAAGATAAGATTTGGGTTTAAGGGTTTTTGGATGCACAAGTAGTATCTCTACTTAGTGCGGAATTTTTGGCTAGCAAAGATAGGGGGCAAGCACCACATGTTGAAGGATCTATGAAAATATGACTTATGTGAATATAAACAAACATAAACTATTAAGTTGTCTTCCTTGTCCAACGTCAACAATTTTGGCATATAATATTTTGATGAGGGCTCACAATCACAAAAAATTTCTAGGATAGTATATTTATATGTGAATCTTCTCTTCCCTTATGAATTCTTTCATGAGTTGCATCATTGACTAATGCTATGTGGTTGTGCCGACTATCGGGCGATCTGACCGCGCCGCCGGTCCCCTCTCGTGGCTCCTCGCCGACCGCCGCTGCTGGGCTCTGGGATCGCCGCTGGCGGGGCGCCGAAGGCGGCTGCTGCCGGAGGTCGCGGGTCGTCCCCCTTCCTCTCGCGTTCGTGGGCAGACTGGGCAGAAGAGGAGCAGGCGGAGGGTCGGGTGGAGTTGCCGGTGTCGCTGGCGCCACCGCTCCTGGGCGATTTCTGGGCTGCGGGCCGGCCTGCTCGCCGGAGGGGCAGTCATCGTCGCGTAGGGGCCGCATGCCTGCCCGGCCTCCCCTGCGTCGTCCGGCCGTGGTGGTTGTTCCCGCTCCCGCCGTGCCTCGGCCCGCCGCGCCGCCCGGGTTACCCTTGGTGGCGCCTGGTGCCCCGGCCAGCGCTGTGCAGCGTGCGGCTGCGGCTGGTGACTGCCCCGGCGTGGGTGGTCCGCCGCTGCTTGCTGTGCCGGCGGCGTGTGTGCCGTGGTCGGGCCCTGCGCGGGTGGCGTGGATGAGGGGATTGGCTGCACCCTGCTCCCTGGTCCTCTCCCGTGTTGCGACGCCTCCCTCCTCCACGCTCCTCCTCCCGCCTCCCCTCCCCGATTCCACCTCCGCCGCTCTTGCTCCCGCCCCGCTGCGCTCGTACCTGGACGTCTTGATTACTCGTGTTGAGGGTGACGGTCAGGCTCGGCCGAAGCGGCCCCTACCTGCGAGCTCGTCCTCCCGCCCCACTGCTAGTTCCTCTTCCCGCTCCGACCGCGGTGAGGGTGGCCGTCCGTCGCGTTCCTCGGAGGTCTGCCCGGGCACCTCTCTGCGTCGCCCTCTGCCGCCCCGCAACCCGGCCCGCGACCCCCGCCTCCCGCTCTCGGGTTCGCTGGGCGATGCTTGCCGCCGGGAAGATGAACGGCTGCGGCAGAACGACCTGGAGCATGAGAGCTCCCTCCGGGCGGAGCTGGTGTTCCGCCCGCTACTGGCGGCTCGGGACAGGGACCCACAGGACCCCCGGGCGCTGGCTGCTTGGGATTCGTCCAACCGACCCGAGGTGGGTGGCTGGTGTTGGGGGCGGGATGCCTCTGCGCAAGATGACCACCGGGATGATGGGTCGCATGGGTCGCCTGCTTCTGCTCATGCACGTGGGGATGACCGGGGGGCTGTCTCGTGAGGGTGGCCGTCGGGACGACCGTCGCCCTGCTCGGTCGGATGGCCCGGCGTGGCGTCGGGATGACCCGCCCCCCAGGCCGAAATCCCCGTGGCGCCGGTATGCTGAGGCTCCTACGGTGACGGTCCAGGCTAAGAAGAAGAAGAAGCATAAGAAGAAGAAGGCGGTTGTGGTGGATTCTGGGGTGGCGGTTGGTCCTGCTCCGACCGGAGTTCCTGAGTAGGCGGCTCCGGAGCCCCCTTCTCGGGTCGGCCACCCCAGGACTCGTGAGGAGACCATGTGCATCAACTGCGGCTGTGCGGGACATTTCCGCTCAGAGTGTGAGGCTCCTCCCCGATGCCCCATGACCCTAGCATACCTTGGGTATGGGACTGAGGGGGGTGGTTAATTTCTACTACGTGGATGCCGAGATTGAGGAGGAGGCAGTTCGGCCACACTTGGCGATGGTTACTCTGGGCCCCGAGCAGGTCCTACCGTCTGGGGTGGTGATCTCGGCCGACCTCATCCAGGGTGAGCTCGCCGCCTACATCAGCGACTTCGCGGCTCCGATTTCACCTGGGAGGTGAGTGAGATGGCCCCCCTCGTCTTCTCGGTCCCCTTCCCCTCCGTTGAGCTGCTCCGTGTGTGTTCCCACGACTTCGTCCGCTACTCCATCAGCAAGATCCTGAGCTCCGTTCGTGCTACTGATGCAGAGCAAAACCTGGTGCCTCCCTTGGAGTAGGTGTGGGTCCTTGTCTACGGCTTGCCTCGTGGCGGCAGGTCGATACCGCGGGGTGGCAAGCTTGCCCACATCCTCAAGGCGATCTCTAAGCCGGTGGGCAAGTTGGTGACCGCGGATCTGGCCTCCTTCGAGGATGATGGTCCTGCTCGAATTGAGATTCTCTGCCCCGCTCCGGCATAGATTGATGGTATGTCCTTGGTATTCTACTTCGGCAAGAAAGGAAAGTGCCTCACCTTCGAGCTTGAGTCCCCGGTTCCTCTCGATCTGCCTGTGCCGGTCCCCAGTGACACTGTGCCTCACCAGGGCGAGGGGCATGGTGGCGATGGGGCCTCATCTAGGGAGAGCTCCTCTGGTGAGGATGATGTTGATGACGATGGGGTTTCGCCGGATCCGTCTGATGGGCGGCGGAGCCCGGTGTCTACTGGTGGTGGGTCCTCCCCCCTGCTGGGATGGTCTCTCAGGTGGCGTCGGGTGGTGGGTCTGTGGTCATGACACCCCCCCTTCGCAATCCCGGTGGCTGACCTCGAGGACATGGAGGAGGATGTGGTGAGTGTGGGGATGGAGGTGCGCCCCTCGTCATCGCCGCTCTCACCTGGGGTTGTCTGCTACTCGCGCTCTCCGGGGTCCCCCCTTCTCCAGCCTTGGGGCCCCCGAACTTGGAGCCGCCTCCGCCCTTGGATCTGGCCGTGGTGACCCCTACTGCGGCTGGTTCCAAGCTTCGGGGCGGGGCTTCTCTGCTGGTGGCGGCCCGTCAGAGTGCACAGCTTAGCCAGTCTCAGGTCCTTCTGGATGGCCGTGTCACGACGATCCAGGAGAAGGCCGCCATGCGGGCGGCTGCCCGCGACCTGTCCTCAGGTACTTCCCCCATCGCTTATGTTCCTTCCGGTTCTGGTTGCTGTTTCTCTGTGCTTGGTTCCGTTCCGTTGTCCCATCTGGCAGAGGTGGCTACAGATAGTGGCATTGTTTTCCGTGGCGAGGAAGGGCCCATCCTTGAGCAGATTTCTGCTATCTGCGCCAAGGAGCGGCTTGATGGGGCATTGGATGAAGCTCGTGCTTGTGCTGCGCGTGGTGAGCCTAGCACCCTGGCGCACACTGACCCCGGTCATAGAGAGACAAGGGATGGTGCGGCGCCCCCTTTGGAGACCATGATGGAGACGCCCACGGTAGTTCCTCCCCCGGTGAGGGATCTGCGTGGACGCCCCCCCCCCCAAGTCATCTCAACCCCTCTGAACACCGACTAGAGGTGTGTGGGTCTACCTCCCGGTCCGCTTCCCTCGGACCGGAGTCTTCCGCTGGCCCCCATACGCGGGGGCGGCTGTAACGCCCCGAATTCAATGCGCCAGGTGTCTTCCAGTTATTCCCCGTCATTGCCATGTCATTTGCTTGCGTGTTGCACTTTGCCATGTAATCATGTGCATCACATCATCATATTTTCAACACTTGCATCTGGTCTCTTTCTCCGTTGTCCATTTCGTCAATCCGACACTCTCTCATGTGCCCGTTGCCCTTTCAGTTCTTGTTTCGTGAGCGGGATAAAAACATTATCGGAATGGGCCGAGATTTGTCGAGTGGCCTTGGTATATCACTGGTAAACCACCTGTCAAATTTCGTTCCATTTGGAGGTCGTTTGATGCCCCAACAGTTAACCGTGTAACCCCGAAACCCCTCTCCCTTTGCAGCCCAACACCCCTCCACCACAGCCCATTAGCCCATCCAAAACCCCTTCATGCTCTCGGTCACTGGATCGTGATCGTGTGGGCAAAAACCGCACCTCATTTGGACTCTCCTAGCTCCCTCTACCGACAAATATGTGTCTCCCCCGAAAATCCCACAGGCCAAACCCTAAAATTTTTCCCTCTCGCCCACCGGACATGTCATTTCTTTCATGAAGAAAAAGAGCTTCGGATGAGAGCCCCCTCCCTCCATCTAGGATGAGAGCCCCCTCCCTCTCCACCACCACCACCAACATCGTCGACGATCTACCTCTCCCACGGCGATCATGATCTATGTGCTGGAGTCATGGATGGTCTACTCCATTGGGATTTTAACCCCGGCCTCAAGGTCGAGGACCAGGTTCGTAGGCGCTTCAGATCCATAGTGCACTTCTCTCCATCCTCTACCTCCAAGGAATTCTTCTTGGTGGTCACCTTTTCCTCAGCTTCCTTCCCCCTCTCTTGTGCTTCGGTTGGATTGGCTTTGCAATGTTGTATTGGGGGTCTTGCTTCTGGTTTCAATGTGACCCATATTGGTGCCAAGAATTTTCGTTTCTCAGTGGCCTCGAACAAAGTGGGACATTTTATCTATGCCCTAAGGGATAGAATTTGGCTAGACTTTGTCTGCCATTTTGGGTTATTTAAACAGCCATGGAATGCTCCATATGATGGGTCTGATAGATGGAGCACGTCACATGAAATCAATGAGTTATGGACTCGTAATCCCAAAGCCATTCGCTCCAACCTGGGTTTCCTTGAGAAAAGTGCTTCTAAGGATTTTTCTTCTAGCAGTGAATTGGCGAAATTTGGTTTCTCTAAACAGATTTCTACAAACTTGATGAGTTCTTTTGATGATGCTGCTGGCCACATTTCGGATGATTGCCATGATCCTTGTTCCGATGAACTTCCGGCCAATGCAACGGTGCAGTTTGGTAGTTTGGAAATTCCTTTCTCCGCGGTGGGCAATAATTTCCTTTCCAAAAGTTTTATTGGAAAGGACCGCAGAGAGAGTAATTGGAGGGACATTCCTTGTGTTGTTTTGGAGCGTATCTTGGATCTGCGGCAGGCTCATTATGAGGAGACACACATCCAGCAAATCTGCGAATTAACTGACTTGCCATCTTCGGAGGTCATCCACAATCTTCTGGGGCGTTGCTCTAGGTGCTGATCTCCGAACCATAAGGTGGTTCAATGTAATGCCAAGTTTTGTGACTCTTTTCATAATTTTGAGCGGGCATGTTTCTGCCTGAGACTACCCCCTGACCAGCTCACCATGGCCTGCACCATATGCAACAACCCGGCCCATCGTCGGGCATCTTTCCCAGGACTCCTATGCTGCACACGGTGCTCGTTCCTGGGCATCAATATTGCCTCCGTTTATTTTGGCGCAAGAAGAAGATGGAGAGGCGGCATATCCCCGCCACAAATCCTAGGCGCAGGACACATAAGCGGAATCCACACCTCCCAAAAGTTAAACAGATTTGGTGACCGAAAAAGAAACCAGAATCTGGGGCCCTTCATGCCATTAGCTTGACGACTCCGCTTCCGGCCCCTCGCCACTTCCCTATTCTGCCACCCCAGTCGACCAACGAGGAGCAAGGAAATCTTCATCCCTGCTCGTCATCTCCGACGACTGCAGCAGCGAGCGCTGTCGAGCTCTCCACCGCCATGGCCAACTTCCCGGCCCGTCCCTTCCAGTTCGTGCCGATGGGAGCCCAGATCGAGTGTGGGCCGGACAACCGCCTAGCGTGCAAAATGATCGTTGTTGATGATCCGCCACTCAGCCATTAAAGGTACGCCTTGGTCACTGCTACCCCTCCGGTTCCTGATCATCAGAAGCAGATGGTGCTGAATGAAGTAGTCCGCATCATGACTGAGGATTTTCACCTAGAGGTGCCTGATGCTTTTGTGTATCCCATTGGGGTTGGCATGGTTACATTTGCGGATGTAGCGCTCAGGGATCAGTTTATTCAGGAAAGCTCGCACCAGTTAGATCCTCTGGATGATGAGATGACCTTTTCTTTTGTGCCACATGATGAAGGAGAAAATATGCGTCAGTGCCCCTTTCAGTATGTTGCTTGGGTTCTGTTTCTAGCTTTCCCAATGGACTATCAGATGGATCATTACATCAACAAGGTTGTTTCTTGCTTTGGCACAGGCCGGGGCAGAATAAGGAGCGGATTCTAGTCAGAGTTCTTATCAGTAACATTGCACAGGTGCCGCACAGTCTTGTTGTCAAGCGTATCGGCACCTTGCCGGGCATGGGCAGATCCTAGTCAGTTCTGGTGTATGTCCTCAATGGTAGAAATGTTCTCCCTGAGCTGGTTGGCAATGAAGATGAGGCTCCTCCAATGAATGCATCCCCCCATCCATATGAATTGCCATATCTGACAGCAGTGCAGCAATGGCTGCTTGATCACCAGCAGATGATGCAACAGCTCAGGGACTGTGCAAACCGTTTAAATCACGTACATGCCATTTGTTTTCATGTTGGGGTGATGTAGCATGTCGTTTTGATGTATGTGTTGAACCGTTGCTCCGTTTTGAGTGTGCTCTACATGAAACTTGCTTAGTTTTGCATGTAGTTTCATGTTACCTTATTGCATTAATGTTTTGAGTGTGTTTGCTTGATGTTTGTATGCATTTTGCATCAATGCCATGTTTAACTTGTTTTGCTCATATCTTCTAGGCCGTAGCTCCGAATTAAACGAACTTTATATGTAACTTGACTAGAAAACCATGTAGATCATCTTGATGCATTTTAAATTGATGTTTAACAACTTCAACATTGTGTTCTAATCAGATCTGGACCAATTTCGAAATTTGCATATGAGGACTTACCGGAATTGTTATATGTTGTTTCCGGCCTCACTTAAACTTGCTTTGATGTGTTGCTCTTATATGCATCATCTCTTGCCATGAATAGCTTCATGTAGCCTTGTCATGCATCATACTTGGTTGAGCATCAGGTCATGTTTATGTGTTGTGTGTTTACTTTGTGGTTTGCTTCTTTCCGGTTGTGCTCCTTCTCGTTAGTTCCTGTTTTGTGGCGATCGTGAGGATTCGTTTGTCTATGCTTGGTTCGTCTTCGTGGATACATCTTCTTCATGGACTCATTCTTCTTCCTTGCGGGATTTCAGGCAAGATGACCGTCACCTTGGATCTCACTACTATCATTGCTATGCTAGTTGTCTCAATGCTATAGATATGTCGCGCTACCTACCACTTGTTCATCAAGCCTCCCAAATTGCCATGATAGCCTCTAACCTTTTTCACACCTCCTAGCAAACCGTTGTTTGTCTATGTTACCGCTTTTGCTCAGCCCCTCTTATAACGTTGTTAGTTGCAGGTGAAGTAGAAGATTGCTCCATGTTGGCACATGTTTATCTTTGGATATCACAATATCTCTTATTTAATTAATGCATCTATATACTTGGTAAAGGGTGGAAGGCTCGGCCTTACGCCTGGTGTTTTGATCCACTCTTGCCGCCCTAGTTTCCGTCATACCAGTGTTATGTTCCTTGATTTTGCATCCCTAACACGATGAGGGGTATGGGACCCTCTTGACAATTCGTTTTGAATAAAACTTCTCCAGCAAGGCCCAACCTTTGTTCAAACATTTGCCTACCTACCACCTATACCTTTCCCTTGGGTTCTGCAGACTCAGTGGTCATCTTTATTCTAGCCCCCCCCCCCCCCGGGCCAGTGCTCCTCTGAGTGTTGGTCCGAACCGAGCAGCCTACGGTGCCACCTCGGGGAAACTTGAGGGCTGGTTTTACTCGTAGCTTGACTCATCTGGTGTGCCCTGAGAACAAGATATGTGCAGCTCCTATCGGGATTTGTCGGCACATTCGGGCGGTCTTGCTGGTTTTGTTTTACCATTGTCGAAATGTCTTGTGCACCGGGACCCCGAGTCTGATCGGATGTCCCGCGATGGAGGATTGTCTCCGCGGATCGTGAGCTTGTCACGGGCTAAGTTGGGACACCCCTGCAGGGTTTGATCTTTCGAAAGCCGTGCCCGCGGTTATGTGGCAGATGGGAATTTATTAATATCTGGTTGTAGAAGACTTAAAGTAAACTTAATTAAAATACACCAACCCCGTGTGTAACCGTGATGGTCTCTTTTCGGCGGAGTCCGGGAAGTTAACACGGTTTGGGTTATGTTTGAACGTAAGTAGTTTCAGGATCACTTCTTGGTCATTTCTAGTTTGAGACCGTTTGCGTAGTTTCTCATCTTACTCTTGTATTCGTAAGATAGCCACCATACATTGCTTAGTCGCTGCTGCAACCTCACCACTTTACCCCCTTCCTTACCCATTAAGCGTAGCTTCTCATGAGTCTTTAAAACCTCTCAATGATCTTCTAAGGTAGTTTCATGAGCTAACTTAAGAGTGTTTAATTCTTTAGTTAGATGCTCAATCTCCTTCTTATCCTCGTTCATTTTATCTTTATTAGCATGATTAATAGCAATTTCATCATACTTTTCGTCACTAGAATTGTCAATAAGTAAATCATCATCACCTAGCAAATCATCTTCATCACTATTGAAATCAACATACTCTGGGTGTGATACCTTTGGGCCTTTAGCCATGAAGCATCTTCCAATTCCTTCATTTGTTGAATCAAATATGTCGTAGGAGTTGGATGACACAAGTGCGAGATCGGCAACACCTTCATCTTGAGTATATTCAGAGTCAGAGTGATAGCTTCTTTCGGAGTGGTTTTCGGAGTCGGAATCGGATACCCATTCACCAACATCAGCTTGATGTCTTTGTCTTGTGTAGATCTTTGATGACTTGTCCTTCCTTTCCGAATCCTTGCTTCTGTGAGAGGATCTTCGTTCATAACGATCATCTCTACTCCTTCTTTATCTTGGTGGTGATTCTTCTCTTTTGCTTCTCCTTTTAGGTCAGTCTTCTCTTCTTTTGTAGGGAGCCGTACACTCACTTGAGTAGTGTCCGGGTCTTCCACAATTGTAGCAATTGCGATCACGACTAGAAGATCTTTTGTCATTGTAGGACCTTGACTTGGTACTTCTTTCTTTGCTTCTACTCTTGTAGAACTTGTTGAAGTTCTTCACCATTAGGCTCAATTCCTCATTGAAGACTTGTTTCTCACTTGATGATGTAGGAGCATCACATGAAGTTGTGTAAGCACCACTTGACTTGTTGTGAAGCTCTTCTTTATCCTTGAGTGACATCTCATGAGCAACAATTCTACCAATGACTTCTGTTGGCTTAAGATCTTTGTAATTGGTCATCATTTGGATCAATCTGCACACGGTATCATATTTTCCATCCAAGGATCTTAGGATCTTCTTTATGATGAATCTGTCGGTCATCTCGTCACTTCCTAAGCCGGCAATCTCATTTGTGATGAGAGCAAGTCTAGAGTACATTTCAGCGACACCTTCACCATCCTTCATTTTGAACTTGTCAAGTTGACTTTGAAGCACATCCAATTTTTATTCCTTGACGGAGTCGGTACCTTCATGCATATCAATCAAAGTATCCCAAATTTCATCTGCATTCTCAAGATGGCTGATTTTGTTGAATTCTTCGGGGCATAATCCGTTGAAGAGTATATCGCGAGCTTGAGCATTGTATTGCAACATCTTCAATTCTTCGGAGGTAGCTTCACGATTCGGTTCCCTTCCATCGAAGAGTTCACCTTGCAAGCCAATACACACAATAGCCCAAACGGCGGGGTTATGTCCAAGAATATGCATTTTCATCTTATGATTCCAACTAGCAAAATTAGTACCATCAAAGTAAGGACCTCTACGGTGATAATTTCCCTCACTAGATGCCATACTCTCCTAGGTTGCGAAACAAAGGCTATGATCACCAAAGATGGGGAAATCAAGGCAAATGGAGACCAAAGATCTGATACTACTTGTAGGATCGAAAGTAGGTCTAGAGGGGTGATTAGACTACTTGACCAAATAAAAATCTAGCCTTTTCCCAATTTTAAGTCTTGGCAGATTTTAACAACTTAGCACAAGTCAAGCAATCAACCTACACATGCAATTCTAATAGTATAGTAGTGGAATGTAAATCATTGCATATGAAGGTAAAGGGAGGGGTTTGTAATGGCAAACGCAATGTAGACACGGAGATTTTTGGTGTGGTTCTGATAGGTGGTGCTATCGTACATCCACGTTGATGGAGACTTCAACCCACGAAGGGTAACAGTTGCGCGAGTCCACGGAGGGCTTCACTCACAAAAGGCCACGATTAAGCAACCTTGTCTATCCCTCCATGGCCATCGCCCACGAAGGACTTGCCTCACTTGGGTAGATCTTCATGAAGTAGGCGATCTCCTTGCCCTTACAAACTCCTTGGTTCAACTCCACAATCTTGTCGGAGGCTCCCAAGTGACACCTAACCAATCTAGGAGACACCACTCTCCAAAAGGTAATAGATGGTGTGTTGATGATGAACTCCTTGCTCTTGTGCTTCAAATGATAGTCTCCCCAACACTCAACTCTGTCTCACAGATTTGGCTATGGTGGAAAGATGATTTGAGTGGAAAGCAACTTGGGAAGGCTAGAGATCAAGATTCTTGTAGGTGGTTCTCTCTCAGAAAATGAATGTTGGAAGTGTAGGCACGTTCAGATCGCTCTCTCTCTTGTGGAGAGGAGGGTGGAGGGGATATATAGCCTCCACACAAATCTAACCGTTACACACAAAAGAGACAGCTCGGTCAGACCGAATGTATGAACTCGGTGAGACCGATTCAGTCCAAAATGTGAACGTTAGGATTTTCGGTGGGACCGACATGATCAACTCGGTGGGACTGATGCGCTAGGGTTAGGGCAAAACTTAATATCGGTTTGACCGGTCACTTCAACTCGGTGAGACCGATTTCAGTAATAGGTTAACAGAGAGTTGGTCAAGCAAACTCGGTCGGACCGAACGCTCCTTTCGGTAGGACCGAAACATTACGGAAGGGAAACAGAGAGTTTGCATTGCAAACTCGGTGGGACCGATCGCTCATTTCGGTGAGACCGAAACATTACGAAGTGAAACAGAGAGTTTGCAATCCCATCTCTGTGAGACCGAGTTCCCTATTGGTGAGACCGAACTGATTAGGGTTTCTGGCTATGGCTATGTCAAGTGAACTCGGTGGCGCCGGATGAATCTAATCGGTGGGGCCGAGTTTGACTTTAGGTTTAGGACATATTTTGATATGAGAAAGTGGTTGAGGGTTTTGGAGCATATCACTAAGCATTTTGAGCAAGTAGACCATTAAGCAACTCCTCATCCCCTTTTAATAGTATTGGCTTTCCTATGGACTCAATGTGATCTTGGATCACTAAAATAGAAATGAAGAGTCTTGAGCTTTTGCCAATATTTGTCCTTAGCATTTTGAGGGGTCGACATCTCTAGTCCATGCCATGCCAATCATTGAACTTTCTGAAATAATCATCTTGAAGGATGTTAGTTCAATGAGCTATATGTTGTTATGAATTACCAAAACCGCCCAGGGATTAGTTGCGCTTTCAGAACTCATCTACTACTCCTCCTGTCTTGCTGGACCAAGAAGGCGAGGACGTCACCGAGCTGAACATGTGCTGAACGTGGAGGTGTTGTGCTTCCGGTACTTGATCAGGCGGATCGTGAAGGTGTACGACTACATCAACCGCGTTGATAAACGCTTTCGCTTAACGGTCTATGAGGGTACGTAGACACACTCTCCCCCCTCATTGTTATGCATCTGCATGGATAGATCTTGCGTGTGCGTAGAAATTTTTTGTTTTCCATGCAACATTCCCCAACAATCTACTACTATTACTCCCCACATCGACCGCTATCCAGCATGCATCTAGTGTATTAAGTTAACATGAATAGAGTAATGCCTTAAGCAAGATGACATGATGTAGAGGGATATATCCAATCAATATGGTAAAAAACCATCTTTTTATCCTTAATGGCAACAATACAAATACATGCCTCGCTACCCCTCCTATCACTTGGTGAGGACACCGCAAGATTGAACCCATCACAAAAGCACCTCCCCCATTGCAATATAGATCAATCTAGTTGGCCAAACCAAATCATTAGATCAGAGGGAAAGAAAAATCTATCTTAATCATGCATAAAAGAGTTCAGAGAAGACTCAAATAATATTCATAGATAAACTGATCATAAACTCACAATTCATCGGATGTCAACAAACACACCGCAAAAGAAGATTACATTGAATAGATCTCCTAGAACATCGAGGAGAACATTCTATTGAAGAGCAAAGCGAGAGAACATGCCATCTAGCTACTAGCTATGGACCTGTAGGTTTGTTGTAAACTACTCACACATCATCGGTAGGGCAGCAAGGTTGATGTAGAAGCCCTCCATGATCGAATCCCCCTCCTGCAGAGTACCGGAACCGGCCCCAAGATGGGATCTCACGAGGGCAGAAGCTTGCGGCGGCAAAAAAGTATTTTTGGTGTGCCCTGTAGTATACGGGGAATATGTGGGTATTTATGGAGTTGAGATTAGGGTCAGGGGAGTCCCGAGGGGCCCACAAGCCTGGGCCCCCCCCCCCTCATGGCGCACTTCTAGGGCTTGTGGCCCTCTCGTGGCTCCTCTGGCCTTCTCCCGAAGCTTCGTGGTTGTCTTACGGTCCAAGAAAAATCATCAAAAAGTTTCGTTCCATTTGGACTCCGTTTGGTATTGATTTTCTGTAAGAGACAAAAACAAGGAAAAAACAACAACAAGCACTAGGCACTAGGTAAATAGGTTAGTCCCAAAAAATGATATAAAATAGCATAATAATGCATATAAAACATCCAAGATGGATAATATCTGTTATATTATCATTCTTGGATGTTTACAATAATTTTATAGCAACTTTATATCATTTTTTGGGACTAACCTATTGACATAGTGCCCAGTGCGAGTTGCTGATTTTTGCTTGTTTTTTACTTCACAGAAAATCAATACCAAATGGAGTCCAAATGCAGCGAAACTTTTGGTGATTTTTCCTGGACCAGAAGACACCTGTTGGGCCTAGAAACTACCTAAGGGGAGCTCCGAGGGGAGCACAACCAACCAGGGCGCGCCTGGGGGCCCAGGCGCGCCCAGGTGGGCTGTGCCCACCTCGGTGGCCTCCCGCACCGCCTCTTTGCTCTAATCCCCAATATTCCAGAAACCCTAGGGCAGTCGACGAAAATCAAGTCCAGCCGCGGCAAGTTCCAGAACCACCAGATCCAATCTAGAAACCATCACGGAGGGGTTCATCATCCTCATTGGTGCCTCTGCGATGATGCATGAGTACTTCATTGTAGACCTACGGGTCCGTAGTTAGTAGCTAGATGGCTTCCTCTCTCTCTCTTTTGATTCTCAATACAATGGTCTCTTGGAGATCTATTTGATGTAACTCTTTTTGCGGTGTGTTTGTTGGGATCCGATGAACTTTGAGTTTATGATCAGATCTATGATTTTATCCATGAAAGTTATTTGAGTCTTTTGATCTCTTATATGCCTGATTACTTATAGCCTCGTATTTCTTCTTCGAATCTTTGGTTTAGTTAGGCCAACTAGATTGATTTTTCTTGCCATGGGAAGAGGTGCTTTGTGATGGGTTCCATCTTACGGTGCTTGATCCCAGTGACAGAAGGGGAACCAACACATATGTATCATTGCTATTAAGGATAACAAGATGGGGTCTATTTCTACATAAATAGATCTTGTCTACATCATGTCATTGTTCTTATTGCATTACTCCGTTTCTCCATGAACTTAATACACTAGATGCATGCTGGATAGCGGGCGATGTGTGGAGTAATAGTAGTAGATGCAGGCAGGAGTCGGTCTACTAATCTTGGACGTGATGCCTATATAATGATCATAGCCTGGATATCATCATGATTATTTCAAGTTCTATCAATTGCCCAATAGTAATTTGTTTACCCACCGTATGCTATTTTTCTCGAGAGAAACCACTAGTGAAATCTATGCCCCCCGGGTCTCTTCTTTATTATACTTGCCTTCGCGATCTATTTTTATTTGCTTTTATTTTCAGATATATTAATCCAAAAATACAAAAATACCTTGCTGAAATTTTTATTTATTTATTTTATCTCGCGTTCCCGCGAGATCTATTTATCCAATCTACTACAATTTTTACAATCTTTTTACCCGTGAGGGATTGACAACCCCTCTCTTACATCGGGTTGCAAGCATTTGTTCTTTGTGTGCAAGAGTTGTTTACGTGGTGTTGCGTGGTTATCCTACTGGTTTGAGAACCTTGGTCTCATCACTGAGGGAAATACCTACCGTAGCTGTTGGTGTTCTGGGAACGGGGGTCCCCAGACTTACCTGCCTGCGGCCCACGGCGTGGCTCTCCAAGCGGGCCCGTACGGCCCATCTTCACCAGTAAGTACTCAAGACCCTCGCGAGGAGCCAAGCCTCGCGAGGCGGACGACACAAGACCTCCTCGGGAGCGGCCTCACCAGGCTGGCTCGCGAGGGGAGGAGAGATCAAGGCAAGGGGTACCTTGCGAGGTTTCCCGTGATGTAAGCCATGACGATCAAGGCCAGGCAGGCGCCAGCGATCGCAGCGTCCTCGTTTGCTCTTTGGTGCTAAAGGGGCAAGCGCAGGCGAGGAGTCCCGAGGCATCAGGCAAAGGTTTCCACATCGGTGCAATGAGACCAAGACCAGCAGGACGGCAGGACGGAGGTCACTGTGGAGCCCAAGACGGCGTCACCACCAGAGCCTTTGGCAGGCGAAGACTACTTTTGTCACGATAAGCTGTACTAGCTGTCCCCTTCAAACTTGGCCGTTGTGGGATCCCTTCCCGCTCAATATTTGGGAAGAGGACCAGGGCCTCGATAAATAGGACTAGCCACCACAGTAGGAGGGGTTCGGTTCCATTTTCTATCCTCACACCCACAAGTTCACCGAGCACAAGAACACCTCTCCTCAGGAGGTTGTTCTTCCCTTGTATTGTTCATCCTCAGCCCAAGAGGCAATCCACCACCACCACACTAGAGTAGGGTATTACACCACAACGGTGGCCCGAACCAGTATAAATCTTATGTCCTCGTGTTTTTTGGGTTCGGCGAGCTAGTCCATGAGATCGTGGAGTGTGAGAGCTTGGGAGAGGAGAGATCTTCGTGCGCACCCCTGTGTTCGAACCCTGAGGGTTTTGCCGGAACCTGAAATCCGACATTTGGCGCGCTAGGTAGGGGTGCGCCGGAGCCTCTGTTCCGCCAGTTGATCTACCGACGCTCCGCGGTTCCGATGTCCGGCGACCCAAGAACCAACACCGACCGTTGGGCAACTTGGCCAGCCCGGGCGGCGTCGTCCACCCAGGAAGACCTCAACCCCGCGCTCCAGGCGGCACGAGCGCCACCTAACGCCGCGGGGTGCGGGCGGCGTGGCCAGGCGCCATCCACCCTTACTTCGCGGCAGGCGCGAGCTGCCGCAAGGGCCGCGAGCCACGCCACACACCCGACGGGAGCAGGCGAACCTGAGGGCTGCACTCACAGTGGCACGGGAGCTGCTACAGTGCCGACTGATGGAGAGCGGCCGGGATGCACTGCTGGAACGTGTCGCCGAGCTACTGGACGCAGCGGCCACAGGAGCGCCGCCCTTCTGCTACCCGCTCACGCCCCAGGCAGCAGCCGGATCCCACGGTGGGCCTCGCCGCGCCCACGTGCCCCCGAGTGCGCCCGGGGGTCTCATCGACATCAGCGCGACCCACAACGCCGGGCGCCTCATCGCACCCGCACCACCTCCGATGGGTGCGGGCACGAGCGTTGCCGCACACAGCCCCAACCATCCTCAGGACGGCGTGATGGGCCGGGCGACATGGAGCATGGGGCACTTCGGCGAGGTCTTCAGGGCAACAGCCTCGGAGGCCTACGTGCCCCGCATGATGGACCAGGAGTACACGCCGGAAGATGACCCCGGCTCATTCCTCGAGCCAGGCTGGGAAGAGGAGGCGCTAGGAGCTGAGGCCTTCCAGGAGCCGCCCGAGAGCCCCGCCAACCGCGCCGTCGACAACAGCTACAGGGTACCACTAATCTCACAGGGGCAGGCTTACGCTAACCATGAATCGCAAGTGAACCAGGTCACAGTGCCAGGCGACGGTTCGAGCTCGGTGGTACCCGTCCCACCAGGAGAGGTGCACTGGGGGCTGCGTGGGAGGAGCCAGGAACAAGGCCCCTCCCCGCGTCGCACGGAGCAAGGCGTTGCCCAGAGGTAGGCCCTCTCACTACTACAAAAACAGCAATAGCCAATATGGACACTAATGGCGCACTGTACATGTGGTGCGCCATTACTAAATACTAATGGCGCACCATGTGTTGGTGCGCCATTAGTGTGAAAATACTAATGGCGCACCACATCCACGGTGCGCCATTAGTAATTTTTTTTTTCAAAACTACTAATGGCCCACCGTGGGATGGTGCGCCATTAGTAGTTCAACTAGTAATGGCGCACCATCCCACGATGCGCCATTAGTAATTATGTTTCAATTTTTTTTCAAATTTTTTTATTTTTATTTTTTAAACTACTAATGGCGCACCGTGGGACGGTGCGCCATTACTAGTTCAACTACTAATGGCGCACCGTGGGACGGTGCGCCATTACTAGTTCAACTACTAATGGCGCACCACTCCCACGGTGCGCCATTACTAGTTGAACTACTAATGGCGCACCACTCACAGGTGCGCCATTAGTAATTTTGTTACAAATTTTGTTTCAATTTTTTTTTGAAAAACTACTAATGGCGCACAGTTGGGGTGGTGCGCCATTACTAGTTGAACTAATAATGGCGCACCACCCCCACGGTGCGCCATTAGTAACTTGGCCCATTCCACCGAATGCACCCCCCCTTGGACCGCCTTTTCAGTTTTAAAAAAAATAAAAGAAAATGATGGAAATGTCAAAAAAATAAAATAAAATAAGTTTCCCATGTGATATGTGGTCTAGTTGTTGGGAAAATTAACAAATATGAATTTCGACTTTATTTGCAAAATCTCTCTGTAATTTCTTAAAATGGGCATAACTTTTGCATACGAACTCGGATGAAAAAGTTTTTTATATGAAAAATCATCTACTCGAAAAGTTACATCCGAATTCCCCGTTAAACATTTTCAAAATCCTCAAAAACCTAACAGAAAAAAAGATACGGGGCTTTCAAGATCTAGAGGCAAAAAAATTCAAAATTTTTCAAACTTACTAGTGGCGCACCGGTTGCTAGGTGCGCCACTAGTAACAGAACATAATATTGGTTTTGAATTTTTTTTGGATTTTTTTTCAAAAAATGATTCGTAATATGACAGGGAAGTTTGAAATATTTTTCAAAATTTCATCATACTCATGAATATGAACAAAGTCCTAGACATCAAGAAGGTTTAATAGGATTGATATGATAGATATATCAACAAGTGGCTGTTAAGTGAGGTGGTGCTGTGGTTGGATAGAACCGCGAAGTTAAGCGTGCTCGGGCTGGAGTAGTGTGAGGATGGGTGACCTTCCGGAAAGTTTGACCACTTAGTGCGATTTGACTTGAAATTAAGCATATTGACCTGAGATTAAGCCATAGTGACCCGAGATTAAGAAAAAATTGAAAAAAAAATTTGAAATTTTTTTGAAAAAATATTTCTGAAAAAAAATAAAAAAAATTGAATTTTTTTTAAAATATTTCTGAAAAAATATTTGAAAAAAATTGTTACTAATGGCGCACTTCTATGTGGTGCGCCATTACTAAGTCAGATAGTAATGGCGCACCGTGGCATATACTAATGGCGCACCACTGGTGCGCCATTAGTATACCAGATACTAATGGCGCACCAGTGGTGCGCCATTAGTAAAAATTACTAGTGGCGTGATGCTAGTGGCGCACCAGTAGTGCGCCATTAGTAGGCAAAACTAGTGTGCCACTAGTAGGCCTTTTTCTAGTAGTGTCTGCCGGGGAGGCGCCGGCGAGCCTTCCCCCGCCAGAGGACCCGTGGTCGCTGAGGACGCCGCTGGCGTCCCCTTTGCCCCTTTTGGCGCTGTCCTGGTTTCCGATCGTCCCAACGGTGGCAGAGGGTGGCGCCAGGCGGGGCCCTTGTCTGGCGATATGAAGTAAGGCTCACGCCTGTGAAGGTCTCCGCTCGTGACACTCTCACGTAATAATGAGTGGGGCTGTACATGCCCCGGAGCCTCAGGAGTGCCGCCCTCGGGCCTCGGGGGCTCCCTCCCACGTCCTAGTGGCAGCACTTAGGTCCGCGCTGGTGAGAAGACTCGAAGACAAGAAGACTAGACTAGGCGCCGGACGCGGCCATTTGCTTTTAACCTCTTTTCTGTAGCCCTGCTTTCTGGCTTTGGATTTAAGTTGGAGTTGAGTTTTCATTGATACGCGTGGGGGTACCTTTTCTCGTTCGTGCTATTTCTTGCAATCTGGTTATTGCCTTGTTTCGGAGCTCGCGCTTGCTGCCTCCCCCTCATGAGCCCCTCGCGAGCGGGGCTGGGCATAACACACGCGCACCGCACGCGGGTCGTGCCATGGCTAGCGCATGCCTCTCACGAGGCCCTCTCAGATGGATCGGAAGGCTCCTCAGGGGCTCCTCAGAAACTCACAACCTCATGAGTCAGTTCGGAACCTGCCCAAGTTAAGGTAAATTACAACAGCAAACTCGCCACGGGACTCATAAGCTCATGAAGGCACATATTTAGCTTGACCCAATAATAGGGGCAGTAATCTGTTTACATGAGGGGCTCCCCTCCCAAAATGCTCCTACAACTTATGGGGCCGCGCCCGAACTTTTGCGTGCAGGATAAACAGCAGGGAAACACGGGATCAATCGGACATGTCGCTCGCCGCGTCCCCTGGGTCGCCTTCAGACGCGTCGCTGGCATCGTCGTCGCCGTCGCTGGCATCACCATCACCTTCGACGGTGCCGCCATCACCATCGTCGACCACGTCCTTCGTCTGCCGCGACCACCACCGCGTTGTCCTCGGAAGCGAAGGCCCTGGCCAGCGCGTCCACATTGTCTTCCACCCACCGCACCAGGTCGCCCCAGATGGCCTCCAGTACTGGGGCAATGGCGGCATCGAAGTCAAAATTGGGATAGGTGTTCTGGAGATGGCTGAAGACGCGGGAGAACGCGCGCCCGAGCAGGCTGCGGCTCCTTTCTTCAACAAGCTGACGAGCTCTCTCGGAACGGTTCTCTAGGCGTGTCACCACTTCGGTGAAGAAGCGGAGGTGACTGGCATAGTCGTCCGCGTGGGGATGAGGGGTATTTTCATCGCAGATGTGGCCCAGCGCAGTGTTGGCCCTGTTCCTGAGGCCCTGGAGCATGGGGCATGCACGTGCTCCAGTGTCTGCCACTGAAGCACTTCCTCCCTGTTCTGCCACGTGATGGACTCGGCATCGGCGACCCGCTGCTGAAGAGGGAGCAGCTCGGCAGGCGGAGGCTAGTTCAGCCTGCGCCGAGACCAGGGTGGCTGCGGCGGCCTCCTCGCGCCGCTCTGCCTTAGCCAGCCTAGACTTGAGGGCAGCAGCCCTGCCCGCAGCCTCAGCTTCAGTGCGCTTCAGCTTCAAGTCATACCTGCTCACAAGATCTGCGCGAGCCTCGGCCACGCGGCGGTCGACCTCCCCCTGGGTCCGGGCCTCGCGCGCACCAACAGCGTCCTCCGCTTGGGCGACTTGGCGCTCCCTCGTCTCCAACCGCTCAAGCTCAAGGCTGCGCTCCATAGCTTCTAGCGCCAGTGCTTCCTCGCGCTTCAGGATCTCTTCCTCTTCGATAGGCGTCCCCCTCATCGATGCAAGGGCAGCTTGGCGTGCCTCCACCTGCTGCCCCAAGGAGGCGCTCTAGGCTTGGAGCTCCCACGCGCGTTCCTCTGCGATCTCGCGGCGGCGGTTAGCTTCCCGGGCTTCTTCCAAGGCTCGGGAGCAGGCCTCGTGCGTGAACGCGAGGGATGCCTCGGCCTTCGCATTGTCAAGCTCGCGCTGGTGGCGCCCGAGGGTGATGGCCACCTTCAGCTTGTGCTGCTCCTCCATCAGCCGAAGACCCTCAGTCACAAGGCACGCGTCCACGTCCGCAAGTTCTTCACCGAGCCAGTTCATCGCGCCCATCGCATCTTGAAAGAGCTTGTGGAGGACGACACTCCGCTCGTTCGCTAATCTAAGCACGCTACTGTCGGATCTCGGGTTTCGGCAAAACCCTTAAGGTTCGAACTCTGGGGTGCGCGTAAAGATCTCTCCCTCACAGATCACGCCCTCACACGCTTCGCGATTTCTAAGCTAGCTCGACGAACTTGCAACACAAGGGACACAAGATTTATACTGGTTCGGGCCACCGTTGTGGTGTAATACCCTACTCCAGTGTGGTGGTGGTGGATTGCCTCTTGGGCTAGGGATGAATAGTACAAGGGGAAGAACAGCCTCCTGAGGAGAGGTGTTCTTGTGCTTGGTGAACTTGAGGGTGTGAGGATTCGATATCTGAATGAGTTGCCTCCTACGGTGGTGGCTAGTCCTATTTATAGAGGCCCCGGTCCTCTTCCCAAATATTGAGCAGGAAGGGATCCCACAACGGCCAATTTGAAAGGGGACGGCTAGTATAGTTTATCCTGACAAAAGTAGTCTGCGCCCGCTAAAGGCTCTGGTGGTGACGCCGTCTTGGGCACCATGGTGACCTCCGTCTTTCCGTCATGCTGTTCTTGGTCTTGTTGCACCGATAGGGAAACCTTTGCTTGACGCCTCGGTACTCCTCGCCTGCGCTTGGCCCCTTAGCACCAAAGGGGAAACAAGGACACTGTGCACGCTGGTGCCTGCGTGGCGCCCGCTTGACCTTGGTCGTCATGGCTCACATCATGAGAACCTCACGAGGTTTGCATTGCCTTGATCTCTCCGCCCCTCACGAGCCAGCCTGGTGAGGCCGCTCCCGAGGAGGTCTTGTGTCGTCCGCCTCGCGTGGCTTGGCCCCTCGCGAGGGTCTTGAAAGCTTGTTGGTGAACATGGGCCGTACGGGCCCACTGGCAGAGCCACGCCGTGGGCTGCAGGCAGGCAAGTCTGGGGACCCCCGTTCCAAGAACGCCGACAGTAGTCCCCGGGCCCAAGGCGCGCTCGGACTTGGCTTCGAGGCGAAGCCAAAGGGCAAGTGCGGAGCGCCGCGGGCCCCAAAGCCTGCGGCCTTGGTCGACGCGTGGCGGTTGATTGGACGTGAGCGTCTCCGCTTCCCCACGCTGCCTTGGCAACTGCCCGACTGTCAAAAGGTTGGCACAAACAGTGCTTGCCTTCATTGCTCCCTTCCATCTTACTCCAGATCCCCTTTCAAGCTTCTTGTTGCCGAAATCTCTAGATCTGCTCCCGTCCCCTTCCGCATCTACGACCAATGGCGCCCCGGAAGGTCAAGCTTGCCTCGTTGCCGGCTTGGTATGAGCCGGCTCTCGACGCGCCCAACGTCTCAGAGAAGAGCCTCGCCGCCACGCGACTGTTGGTGGCGGGGGAGAGCAACGAGAGGGGGAAGACTGAGCTCCGGGCTGGTTCCGCCGTGTCGAAGCCCAAGGGAAGCACCTTCTTCCCCTTCTTCACGAGCAGCATCATGGCGGGGCTGGTTCCCCCCTTCTCTGACTTCTTCTATGAGGTCCTTGGCCACTACGGGCTGGAGGAACTGCATCTTCATCCCAACTTCATCCTTCTCTTGTCGATCTTCGCCTACTACTGCGAGGCGTATCTCGGCGTGATGCCGTCCGTGGCTCTTCTGCGGCACTTCTTCTTCCTCCGCGTCAACAAGGGTCATACCTCCAGGTGTGCCAACTTCATCGCGGCCGGCAAGGCCAACTCGATCTCGAAGACCGGAAAGAAGGCCGACGACTTCCGGAGCAAGTGGGTCCTGATGGACGCCAAGTGTGTCCACCCGCGCTTGACGCTGCCAATGGAGATGCCCCAGTCTGACAAGGGGTGGTCTTGCGCGAAGCTTACTGATGAGCGAGCGACATTGGTGTTGGAGCAGATGAAATCTGACTTGAAGCCGGGCAATGCGAAGGCGGCGAAGGTGACTGGGGCCATGCTTCTGAGGGAATTCTTGATGCTGCACGTGGCCCCGCTTCAGGCGCGTACGTGCCCCCTATGGCGGCTCGGGGATGAAGGGGACAAGGTTCGCCTGAGCCCGGAAGCCTTGCCTGACGATGAGCTGGCTGCCGCTCTGCGCCTCTTGGTCGGGGACGACCAAGAGTACCCGCCGAGCGCCTTCGTTCCCTTGTTCCGCCGCAAGGACTGGGAGCAGGTCGTGGCCGCCAGGCCTACCTTCAACGGGCGCGGGCTAGTGCTGCCTGCGCCCTCCGGAGCCCCTGCGGCGCCACCGCCGGAGGAGCTGTCTTCCGATGAGTCCCGCGAGGAGGAAGGAGGGGAGGGCGAGGAGCACGACTTGGAGGTGATCCCCGAGGGCATGGGGGAGACCTCCCCCTTGAGCAAGGCCGACATCCTCCGCAACCTACCGGATGACGACGAGGTCGGCGCCCGCCAGGAGAAGGGAGAGCTGCCCGTTATCCCGATGAGGGGCAGGTCATCGCTGGTCTCTCGAGATGTTACTCCCACCTTGACGCCGCCTGAAGCTGCTTCCGGACCCTCTGCTATGCCGTCTTTTGCTTTTGGAGAGCGCGCGCCCACTCCTCAGGCTCTGAAGTTCTCAGGCTTCAAGCTTACCAAGCGGAGGGTGGACTATGCTGCGGTGGACTAGTAAGTGCTCATGCTTCATCTTGTTCTTGCTTATACTGCTGCTTCCTAACGTTCGTCCTTGGTTGACCAGGCCGCCGTCTGCGGCGAAGAAGAGGAAAGGGGATGCAGCGGCCACGCCTGGGACTGAACCATCTACAGTGGCCGCCCCCCTCCGCGAAGAAGGGAAGCGACAGCACTAGCACCTCCCCGACCCGGTCGCCCTCGCGAGGCCAGGAGGGGCATCGTCGGGAGGAGTCAGCCCCTGAGGCCCTGCTGGCTTCGGAAGTGCTGATGTCCGGCTCGGTTGCTGAGGTCCCAAAGGCTCAGGAGGCCTTAGTCTCCCAGGCCCTGGTGACGACGTCGCCTTCTCCTGCTGCGCCGGTGCTTCCAGGTCCCTCTGTTTCTCCTGATGTCTTGGAGCGCGCCCTTTTGGAGATGGCCCAGCTGCGAGAAGATCTCCAGGGTGCCGACTCCCACCTGGTAGCCGGGCGCCTGGAGCTGGTCTCCGGCTGGCTTCATTCCGACGTGTCCGTACGAGCGATGCTGAGCCAAGCCATGGCGGCCTTCGAAAGGGAGAAGCAAGCCACCGCCCAAGCTGCAGCTGCTCGTGAAGTGGCGCTGAAGGATGCCGAAGCCGCCCAGGATCGCTGCCGGGCGCTGGAGGCCGAACTGAAGAATCTGCGCGATCTGCACGTGGAAGAAGCTCGTGGCCGCCAGGCGGAGGAGGAGAAGATGAGGGCCCGGGAGGACGCCATCAAGGATCACGATGCTGAGCTGCGGGAGCTGGCGAAGGCGCAGGCCGCGGAACGCATCCGGCTGGAGGAGCTGGAGCAGAAAGTGGAGGCGAGGGAGGTCGATCTTGACGCCAAGGCAAAGGTCCTGGCTGAAGACCGCGAGGCCTTCACGCTCCTCGAGAAGAGGTCCCGCACGGCGCTGAAGGCGCTCTACTAGAAGGGCTTGGAGAGGCCGCTGACCACTGACGAGGACGGCCCCGCCAAGCTGCTTCCCTACATGGTTGACGTGTTCGCGGAGGTCGTGATCGGCATCGGTCCCATGGCAGAGGAAGAGGCCCGCGTTCTTTCCTCAGCCGCGCTGACGCGGGTCTTCAGCCACCTCCATCTTTGTGACCCCTCCGCCCGCCTTCACGAGCTGCTGGAGCCTGTGGATCAGGAGCGTTGTGCGGCCGTTGCCGCAGCCGTGAAGGGCCAAATGGAGGCTCTGCTGAAGAAGTTCCGCGGCTTCGCTCTCGCGCCTTCGACCGGCGGTGCAGGTGGAGGCGATGCTACCAAGGAAGGTGCACCTCTTACGGGCGACGGCGGTGTCCAGGGGTGACCTGCGGCTGCTTTCCAGTTTTATTCCTACAACATGCATCATGCCTCGTGGAGGCGTTTAGACTTGTGCTTGATATTTGGGAGAACAATATGTCTTGTAATATTTGCTTTGAGATTTTGCGATTTTCTTCCTATTTGCTTTACGTTCTACGTCGGCAGAGCCCGGCCCCGCGCATACCTCAACTGCTGTTGGGCCGACCAGAGACCGGGACGGAACCAAGGAGTGAGGGGCTACGTGACCAGTTAGGCTCCTGAGTCGCGATGCTCAGGAGTCCCCCTTGACGCACAAACAGCTTATAGGAAGGAGACGCGAGGATAGTTTTAGTGTTCTACGTCGGCAGAGCCCGGCCCCGCGCATACCTCAACCGCCGTTGGGCCGACCGGAGACCATGACGGACCCAAGGAGTGAGGGGCTACGTGACCAGTTAGGCTCCTGAGTCACGGTGCTCAGGAGTCCCCCTTGACGTGCAAACAACCTTCATACCTTTGCCCTCGCCGAGGCTCGGCTCGGGAGGGGGGCGCGATGACTAGGTCCAGGGGACCTGGTTGGGTGGCGTACGCTTGGGCGTGACCCGAGCGCAGCCTCCATGCCCAGCCCCCTCGCGTGACTCTCCCGAGGGAAGGTGTTGCGGTGAGGCCGGACACTGAGCTTGGGGGCTCCCTGAGGTTGATGCGGCCGTGGGGCCACCATCAGCTGTTTATGACCAGTGCGGAGCATAGCGCTTCCACACTTGCACGGGCATAGCCGCTCCTGGGCAGTGTCGACAGCCAGCGCGGAGCATGGTGCTTCCACTGGTACGTGGGAGGGGACTCCCTACTGTGGAGATCCCCGGGGCGTGTACAACCCCGCCCTGACACGTGGCTTGCACGGCAGGGCTAGACGAGGTGTGTCTAGGCACTCGTGAGCTAGCGCGGGACTCACGAGGCCCTACCTCATGGCGGGTTGCGCCTAGTCTTGGTTCTTGTTCGATGTGCTGGTCCTGCGAGGTGGTCAGCCAACCTACGCCAAACGAATCTCCTGAGGTTATCGCATGAGAAGGCCAAGCACCAACGGCCCCAGGAGGTGACGTGAACTGGGCTGGCCCACCAGACAGAGCTTAGTCGTTGGATTTATTGATGCTGCAGGGACGGGCCCGAGCACAGACGCCGTGCCTAACCCTCTCACGCGAAGGGTCCTGAAGAAAGACAACCGGCACGCGGCTCCCACGGTGGGTGACAATCGAGCAGGTGATAGTCATAGATAGATTATGCATGGAAAGCAAACTAGCTCAAGTAAATGCAGGGAAGATACATGCCACTGGGTCGGACCCGAACGGCTTGGGGATGATGCAGCCCGAGGGGCGCCCCCAGCAAGGTAAGCTAACGACATAAAAAAGAGGATACATGCCAGAGGGACGGACCCACGCGGCCTGGGAATGATGCAGCCCGAGGGGCGCTCCCAGCTGAATAGACTTGGAAAATATCACCTGGTTCTGTTGATGAAGGAATGTTGAGGCAGCTGAAGATGCGTGGCGAAGGGGTTGCTCCTCACGAGCCACAGGGACCCTGAGCCTCAGGAGGCTCTGGGGGTCCAGGCGGTTCCTTGAGGGCCGTCTCCATCTCCGTCAGGACAGCGTGGTGCCTGGCCTCCTGAGCCGCCAGAATGCTCCGCAGGTTGCGCTGAAAGGCGGACGCCACGCTCGGCAGGCCGAATGGCATGCGAACGTAGTTGTGCGGTGGGTCCTCGCAACGTCCCACGCGCGAAGGCCAGAAGAGCTCCTGAGACGCGGCCCGGTTGAGCCATGGGACGTCGATGCAGACGCGCAACCCGGCATCCTCGCCTGGATGGGGAGCTGCGCCAGGTGAGCGGCGATTGCCGCGCATGGCCCTTGCGTCTTGCAGATCATGAGTGGTCTTGGTGATGAACTCCTGAGCTGTAACACCTCGCTTGTAACTTGCCATATTTGTAACTCCGACTCTTGCCATTTTCGGCTATGTGCTATGATATTCTCTCCGTGGTCGGGTTGTCTTTCGTTTTGCATTTTGTTCATGTCATGCATTTCATATCATGTCATCATGTGCATTGCATTTGCATACGTGTTCGTCTCGTGCATCCGAGCATTTTCCCCGTTGTCCGTTTTGCAATCCGGCGCTCCTATCTCCTCCGGCGCATCCCTCTTGTTTTCTTTCGTGAGCGGGTGTCAAACCTTCTCGGAATGGACCGAGGCTTGTCAAGTGGCCTCAGTATACCACCCGGCGCATCCGTTTCCGGTGATCTTTATATATCGATTTCGACCGAAATCATCTCATCTTCCCAGTGGCATGCTTGGTTTGACAAGTTACTGCCTTGTTCATCATTTTCCTTCCGGAGCACGCATATGCATCGCATATCATACATGTTTTGCATCATGTTGCTTGTGCATTTCTCGTGGTTGATTGTGGTTCCGTTTGCTTGTGTTCTTGTCTTGGGTAGAGACGGGAGACGAGTTCGTGAACGAGGAACCTGTTGAGTACGCTTACGAGGATCAAGCTTTTGACAACCCTGAGAACCTTGCAGGCAAGATGACCACCCCTCGAAATCACTTCTATCTTTGCTTTGCTAGTTGTTCTCTCTATTGCCATGTCGCGCTACCTATCACTTGCTATATCATGTCTCCCATTTTGCCATGTCAGCCTCTAACCATCCTTTCCTAGAAAACCGTTGTTTGGCTAAGTTACCGCTTTTGCTCAGCCCTTCTTGTAGCGTTGCTAGTTGCAGGTGAAGTTGAAGTTTGTTCCATGTTGGAACATGGATATGTTGGGATATCACAATATCTCTTATTAAATTAATGCATCTATATATTTTTTGGTAAAGGGTGGAAGGCTCGGCCTTATGCCTGGTGTTTTGTTCCACTCTTGCCGCCCTAGTTACTGATATACCGGGATTATGTTCCTTGAGTTTGCGTTCCTTACGCGGTCGGGTGATTTATGGGACCCCCCTTGACAGTTCGCCTTGAATAAAACTCCTCCAGCAAGGCCCAACCTTGGTTTTACCATTTGCTACCTAAGCCTTTTTTTCCCCGGGTTTTCTAGAGCCCGAGGGTCATCTTTATTTTGAACCCCCGGGCCAGTGTTCCTCTGAGTGCTGGTCCAAACTAGAGCCCTTTGCAGCGCCACCTTGGGGAAACTCGAGGATTGGTTTTAGTTGTACGGACTGCTCATCCAGTGTGCCCTGAGAACGAGATATGTGCAGCTCCTATCGGGATTTGTCGGCACATTCGGGCGGCTTTGCTGGTCTTGTTTTACCATTGTCGAAATGTCTTGTAAACCGGGATTCCGAGACTGATCGGGTCTTTCCGGGAGAAGGTTTATCCTTCGTTGACCGTGAGAGCTTATGATGGGCTAAGTTGGGACACCCCTGCAGGGTATTATCTTTCAAAAGTTGTGCCCGCGGTTATGAGGAAGATGGGAATTTGTTAATGTCCGGTTGTACAAAACTTGTCACTTGACCCAATTAAAATACATCAACTGTGTGTGTAGCCGTGATAGTCTCTTCTCGGCGGAGTTCAGGAAGTGAACACGGTCTGAGTTATGTATGACGTAAGTAGGAGTTCAGGATCACTTCTTGGTCATTGCTAGATGACGACCGTTCCGTTGCTTCTCTTCTCGCTCTCTCTTGCGTATGTTAGCCACCATATATGCTTATTGCCGCTGCAGCTCCACAACATTACACCATCCTTTCCTATAAGCTTAAATAGTCTTGATCTCGCGGGTGTGAGATTGCTGAGTCCTCGTGACTCACAGATTCTACCAAAATAGTTGCAGGTGCCGACGATGCCAGTGCAGATGATGGGATCGATCTCAAGTGGGAGTTCGATGAGGAACGTGGTCGTTACTATGTGTCTTTTCCTGATGATCAGTAGTGGAGCCCAGTTGGGACGATCGGGGATCTAGCATTTGGGGTTATCTTATTTTCATCTGGATCTTTACCGTAGTCGGTCTATATGTATGTATTTTGGATGATGTATGAATTATTTTTATGTATTGTGTGAAGTGGCGATTGTAAGCCAACTCTTTATCCCATTCTTGTTCATTACATGGGATTGTGTGAAGATGACCCTTCTTGCGACAAAACCACTATGCGGTTATGCCTCTAAGTCATGCCTCGACACGTGGGAGATATAGCCGCATCGTCGGCGTTACAAGTTGGTAATCAGAGCCATCCCCGACTTAGGAGCCCCCTGCTTGATCGAATCGCTGGCGTTGTTGAGTCTAGAACAAAATGTTTTGAGTCTTAGGATTATATATATCGGAGAGTAGGATTCTTTTTACTCCTCAGTCCCTTCGTCGCTCTGGTGAGGTCTCCTGACGTAGAAGTTTTGACTATTCTCTCCTCAAATTTCACTAAAAAAAATATTAGGATCACGCGGGTATCTTAGAATCGTTCCGATGGTTTTGTGACGAGAAAAGTGTTCTTGGTGCCTCATGACATTTAGGGGTTGTGGCAGTGTCCCGGGGAGTTGAGCTCCGAGGTGTTGTCGTCACAATTTTATCGTTGCAGTTCTGGAATACCTGAGTTTCGCCGACATCGAAATCTCTTTTATGCAGTTGTTGGTGAGATCACCTCGACGCCACCCAGTACTGGGGCGGGAGTTCGGGAGTATTGCCATAACTTGTATAACGGATGTTTTTCGAAGGTTGAGGTAAACGATTTCCGAAGGTTTCTTGGTTATGTGTTGACGGACGGATACAGCTGGATCTAGGGATTGCTAGTTTGGGTGATATATTCTTGTGTCCCCTGTATCCCCTACACCAGATTGCATAACCAGAAAGTTTCGGGAGTTTATAAGTGGGAATTCAAGTAGCCTTAGGATATCTTTCCGACAGATGCATGATATGAGATTGGGGTTCGACGTCTAGTGGTCCGCCTGTACACGGTTGGTTTTACAGTGGTCTCATAGTGTCTTAAAGAGTCCATGGCTATGCCGACTCGGGGACGCTTTGTATGTCATGTGCACAGCCTTGTACATGATGGTGTTGTACGATTGAGCCCGTGTGGGCCCCACCATGAAAACTTCAGACGAAATCTCTGTCATATGTTTGTTCCGGCTTATTCTGCAAGCCAATACTTGGTTTTGTTTTGAATTGTGGTATTCGAGTTGCTTCGAAGTCATATGTTGATTCCATATCTTTTTCAAGTGGCTTCTCAACTTAATGGAAGTGTGATGATTTACTACGGAATTCATTCGTTCATCTTCGTTCGAATGTTTATTGTGAAGACTATATGTTGCAATTTCTATCCGTTGATTCTACTTATCTATTTGTCTATCAAGATGCTAACGGATGTCACCCTCTTCAGGATGGCTCCGCCAACACGTCAGAATCCGGATCGCAATGAAGGGAGTCAGGCGAACCCTCCGCCACCACCTCCGCCTCCGGAGGCATGGCAAGCTATCATGGCAGCCACCAACGCCAATGCTCAGATGATTCTGCAACTCTTGCAAGAACGCACCCAAGGGCAAGGCAGTCAAGGTCAAGGCAACAATCAGCTTCACTTTGCCACTCTCAACCAGTTCCTCGCAAATCAACCCAAGTCTTTCAGCTACTGTGCCGAGGCCACGGATGCCGATGATTGGATCGTGGACATCAACAAGCATTTTGAATGTAGCAATGTCAGGCCTGAGGACTATGTCAAGTTCGCTTCTTTTCAGCTCAAGGACCAAGCTGCTGATTGGTATCAATAATACAAAGATTCCAGAGGAGGTCGTGTGATCACTTGGACTGACTTCTGTCGGGACTTCAAAGCGCACCACATTCCACAAAGTGTTGTTGAGAGCAAGCGTGAGGAGTTCCGCAATCTCAAGCAAGGCAACATGTCTGTGTATCAATACAACATCCAGTTTCAGAAACTTGCTCGCTTCGCTAAACAAGACGTTCCTGATGAGAGAAGCATGATCTATCACTTCAGAGGTGGCCTTAAAGAGGATCTGCAATTAGCTCTCGTTCTTGTTGAGCCTACTCAGTTTGATCAATTTTACAATATGGCACTGAAGCAAGAGGATGCTCAGCTCAAGTGTGAGGCTTCTAAGAAGAGAGTCAGGGACGCAGTTCAGTCTTCTTCTTCCTCACTTGTGACAGCTAAGCAACAGAAGTTCTGGTTGCCTCCTCCTCCTCCTCCGTTTCGTCAGCCTTACCAGCAGAAGAACAAAGGTGGCCATGGTTCTTCCAACTCTTCCAACTCTGTCTATCAGAACAAGTCTCGGAATCAAGCTCCAAAGTCCAATGCTCCTTATCACCATCCACTCTCAGAGGTGACTTGCAACAAGTGTCAGCAGAAAGGTCACTATGCTAACAAGTGCTTCAACCAAAGGCGTCTGCCTCCTCCTCCTCCTGTCAGATCTTCCAGCAATGCAGTGGTCAAGCATAATCCAAAGTCTGCAAAGGTGAACATGATGAATGCAGCTCAAGCGGAGGAATCTACTGATGTGATAATGGGTAATCTCTCAGTTAATGATATTCCTGCAAAAGTCCTTTTTGATACTGGTGCATCACATTCTTTCATTTCTAGACCTTTTGTGGCTATGCATGATCTGGTTACTGAAGTATTGCCCAGTCCTCTGTCTATTGTTTCTCCGGCTCGACAACTGACTTCTCGAGCATTCGTTCGGGATTCCGCAATCAAGATGGGCGACTATGAATTTCTGTCTTCTCCAATTGTTCTTGGTGACTCGGATATTGATCTAATTCTCGGGATGGACTGGCTTTCTAAGCATAAGGCTCAACTTGATTGTGCTGCCAGGGAAATTCAATTGACACACTCTTCTGAGGATGTGATTATTTATGCCGCTCGTGATGAAACCATTCGGTTGTTTTCTTTCAATGAGAAGGGCGAATTGAATGCCATCTCGCAAATCCTAGTCGTTTGTGAGTACCAAGATGTCTTTCCAGAAGAGCTTCCGGGTATGCCTCCTCATTGGCCAGTTGAGTTCGTTATCGAACTAGAGCCTGGCACTGAACCCGTTTGCAAGCGTCCATACAAGCTTGGACCCAACGAGCTGAAGGAATTGAAGAAACAGCTCGATGAACAAGAGCGTCTGGGTTTGATCAGACCGAGTTCTTCCCCATGGGGTTGTGGTGTTCTTTTTGTCAAGAAGAAGGATGGCACGGACCGACTTTGTGTCGACTACCGCCCATTGAACAAGAAGACAATCAAGAACAAGTATCCACTTCCCAACATCAATGAGCTATTTGAGCAACTCAAAGGTGCTAAAGTATTCTCGAAGCTTGACCTTCGTATGGGTTATCATCAGATTCGCATTCGTGAAGAAGATATTCCCAAGACAGCATTCAGAACAAGCTTTGGTTCTTATGAATATACTGTCGTGTCTTTCGGCCTTGTCAATGCTCCTCCAGTATTCTCTCGGATGATGAATTTCATCTTCAACCCCTATACCAATGAATTCGTTCTGGTGTATCTCGATGATATCTTGGTCTTCTCCAGGAATAAGAAGGATCATGCCAAACATTTGCGATTGGTGCTCGACAAGCTCAGAGAGTATCAATTCTATGCGAAGTTCTCAAAATGTGAGTTTTGGCTTGATGAAGTTCTTTTCCTTGGTCACATCATCTCTGCCAAGGGCATCGCTGTTAACCCCGAGAAGGTGTCCGCAATTGTGAATTGGGAACCTCCTCAGAATGTCAAGCAGCTCCGCAGTTTTCTTGGTCTTGCAAGCTATTGCCGAAGATTCGTTGAGAATTTCTCTAAGATTGCAAAGCCTCTTTCCAACCTCTTCCAGAAGCATGTGAAGTATGTCTGGTCTCCTGAGTGTGACGTTGCTTTCAACACTCTCAAAGAGAAACTTGTCACAGCTCCTGTCTTAACTCCTCCTGATGAATCCAAGCCGTTTGAAGTTTCCTGTGATGCTTCTCTCCAAGGTCTCGGTGCTGTGTTAATGCAAGAGAAGAAAGTTGTGGCCTATACCTCTTCTCAGTTGAAGCCCAACGAGAAGAACTACCCCACTCACGATCTTGAGTTGGCGGCAGTTGTCCATGCATTAATAATGTGGAGACATCTCTTGTTGGGAAGACAAGTGGACATTTTCACCGATCACAAGAGTCTCAAGTACATCTTCACTCAGCCCAACCTCAACCTCAGGCAGACTCGATGGGTCGAAATGATTCAAGAGTACAATCCGAGTATTGAATATACTCCAGGCAAAGCAAATGTCATTGCAGATGCTTTAAGCAGGAAGGCTTATTGCAACAGCTTAATTCTCAAGCCGTTCCAACCGGATCTTTGTGAAGCTTTCCGCAAGCTGAATCTCCAAGTTGTTCCTCAAGGCTTTCTTGCCAACCTCATAGTCTCTCCTACTTTGGAAGATCAAATTCGTGAGGCACAACTCCTTGATGCCATGGTGAAGAAGGTGGAACGTGGTATCGACAAGGGTCTTTCCAAATACAAGTGCTATCGCATTGATGACAGAGACACTTTATTCTTCGAGGACCGGATTGTGGTTCCTAAAGGTGATCTAAGGAAAGTCATAATGAACGAAGCGCACAATTCTCTCCTTTCCATTCATCCTGGAAGTACGAAGATGTACCATGACCTCAAGCAGTCGTATTGGTGGACTCGAATGAAGCGAGAAATTGCTCAATTCGTGAATGAATGTGATGTCTGTCAAAGAGTGAAAGCAGAACAACAATGACCAGCTGGTCTCCTCCAACCTCTTGCTATCCCAGAGTGGAAGTTTGATCATATCGAAATGGACTTCGTGACTGGCTTTCCAAAGTCCAAGCGCGGAAATGATGCTATCTTCGTTGTCATCGACAAGCTTTCTAAAGTGGATCATTTCCTTCCAATCAAAGAATCCATCACAGCAGCTCAGTTGGCAGAGCTATACACCTCCAGAATTGTCTCCTTGCACGGCATTCCACAATTGATTTCTTCAGATCGTGGAAGCATCTTCACCTCTAAGTTCTGGGACTCCTTCCAGAAGGCCATGGGCACAAACATTCGCTTCAGCACAGCTTTCCATCCTCAAACTAGTGGCCAAGTCGAGCGAGTCAATCAAATTCTTGAAGATATGCTCAGGGATTGTGTCATTTCCTTTGGCATGAAATGGGAAGATTGTCTTCCATATGTTGAATTCTCCTACAACAACAGTTTCCAAGCGAGTTCGGGCAAGGCCCCATTCGAGATTCTCTATGGCAGAAAGTGTCGTACTCCTGTCAATTGGTCAGAGACTGGTGAACGCCAACTTCTTGGCAATGACTTAATCACTAAAGCTGAAGAAATGTGTAAAGTCATCCGTGATAATCTCAAAGCCGCGCAATCGCGCCAGAAGAGTTACTATGATAGTAAGCATCGTGATTTGGCTTTCAAGATCAGAGACCATGTCTACCTCCGCGTCTCTCCAATGAAAGGCACTCGTCGCTTCGGTATCAAAGGGAAGCTTGCCCCTAGATACGTGGGTCCTTTCAAGATCATTGGCAAAAGAGGCGACCTCGCCTATCAACTTGAGCTTCCTTCCAACTTCGCGAACGTGCATGATGTGTTCCACGTGTCACAGCTCCGCAAGTGCTTCAAGACGCCTGAGCGCACTATCAACTTCGAAGAGATTGACCTCCAAGAAGATCTGTCTTACCATGAGCACCCCGTTGCTATTCTTGAAGAAACTGAGCGCAAGACTCGCAACAAGTCAATGAAATTCCTGGAAGTGAAGTGGTCGCACCATTCCGACCGGGAAGCCACCTGGGAACGCGAGGACCATCTCCGTTCCGAATATCCGGAGTTCTTTCAGTCCTAGATCTCAGGACGAGATCCTCTCGTAGTGGTGGAGTGTTGTAACACCCCGCTTGTAAATTGCCATATTTGTAACTCCGACTCTTGCCATTTTTGGCTATGTGCTATGATATTCTCTCCGTGGTCGGGTTGTCTTTCGTTTTGCATTTTGTTCATGTCATGCATTTCATATCATGTCATCATGTGCATTGCATTTGCATACGTGTTCGTCTCGTGCATCCGAGCATTTTCCCCGTTTTCCGTTTTGCAATCCGGCGCTCCTATCTCCTCCGACGCATCCCTCTTGTTTTCTTTCGTGAGCGGATGTCAAACCTTCTCGGAATGGACCGAGGCTTGTCAAGTGGCCTTAGTATACCACCCGGAGACCACCGGTCAAGTTTCGTTCCATTTGGAGGTTGTTTGGTACTCCAACGGTTAACCGGGCATCCGCAAAGTCCATTTGTATGTGCAGCAAAACCCCCCCTAAAAACCAGCCCAAAACCCACCAAACTCTCTTCCATGTTGTAGGTCGTTCGATCACGATCGTGTGGGCGAAAACCGCACCTCATTTGGAGCCTCCTAACTCCCTCTACCTATAAATATGTGAGACACCCGAGATTTTCGCGCAGTCCAACCCTAGCTCCGTTCTCTCTCCGCCGCCGGACACGTCCGGACCGGACCGGACGCGTCCGCCGCCGCGCCCCGACGAATCAGAATCCGCCACGTGTCGCCGCCGCCATCTCCACCGCGCCGGCCCGCAGGCCAGCCGCGGGCCCTCCCGGCCCGGCCGCCGCCACGCGCCTGCCCCCGTCGCCCCGCGCCCGCCTCCTCACTGCGCCGCTCCGCCGCCGTCGTGCGCCGCGCGAGCCCGCGGTGCTCCGCCGCCGTTCGGCACCACCGCCGCCGTCGCGCCCACGTCGTCCCTCCGGCCGCCGGCGCCTCGTCCTCATCTCCTTCCCCCTCGCCGGTCCTCTCCTTCGGCCACCGGCGGCTCGAGGCCGCCTGCCCCGGCCAGATCCGATCGGGCCGCCAGCCTACGGTCGACTTTTTTGAACCCTAAAAAACTTCCAAGTCCTTAAGATTTCGCAGCATATTGCCTTGTTCAACATTGCATAACTCCTTGCATGTAGCTCCGTTTCGCGCGTGTAATATGTCAAATTATTCGTCTCGTGATGCTCTACATTTTGTTCAATTGCACCATGTTCATTAGAGGCAATCTTGATGCCCAAATCTCTGTTGCAAGAGGGCTAGTTGCTGTCATCTTCTGGTTCTTATCAGAACTTGGAGATTTGTCATTTTTGTATCATTTAATCTGTACATCTTATGGGCATGAGCTCTACATGTGTTTTGTTGTATGCCATGTCATCTTTCCAGTGGTGTATGCCATGTATTTTTGTGATCTCTGTGGTGACTAGCACAAGCATGCAAAGTAGGCTCCGTAATGTTTCTGATTTCAGGGACTTGGTGATTTCTCTAAGCCCTTGTCTGCTGTTATTTTGTTGCCATGTAAACTTGATGCTACAGAGAGATCCATGCATATTTTGGTGATGTTCAGTAAGGATGTTTTGTATCTATAGTTGTAGTAGATCCATTCCTGCCCGCGTTTGCAATTATGGAGTCTCATAGCATGACTCAATCTTGCTCTACTTTTGCTATAAAATATTTCTGGCGGATTCTTAACATGATATGCAATTTTGCCAAGCTTATTGTAGTTGATCCATACATGCTATGCTTGTGTTCTTGCCATGGACAGCTTCATAAACATGCCATCGTGCTGTAGGTATGCTTGTTTTATCATGCATTGCCTTGTGGTGAGTGTATCAAGCTCACAAAGAGGCCTTCATATTATTATTTCTGCCATGTTCTTTTTTTCTGCTAAGTCTGGAACCTGTTAACAAAACTTGCTATGTTTACATGCTTGCCATCATATCTTCTGGTCCTTTTTGGCTTATGGTCAGTAAGGGCCGTTTGTCATATGCATTTAGTAGAATACTTCCATGCTTTGTTTTGCTATATTAAGTTCCTGTAGCATGTTGATTTCGTGCTCTGAACATTGCTACCTGATACTGTTTTCTGCCATGTCCAGTAATTTCACCAAGTCTGTGAGCCTGTTATCTTTTGCACTTTTGCCATGCTTGTTTGAGCTTGTTATTTTGTGAACTAGCCGTAGCTCAGTGTTCATTTTTTGTCAAGCATCTCTTGTAGATTATTGTCATATGCTTTGTTGCTATGTTGGAGAGCTGTAGCATTATTGCTTATTGCATTTTAAGTGCTATCATGCTGTTAATCACAGATTCTTGTCATTCTTGTTTTGCTTGCCATTTGCAAACCGTGCATCCGTTTCCGGTGATCTTTATATCGATTTCGACCGAAATCATCTCATCTTTGCAGTGGCATGCTTGGTTTGACAAGTTACTGCCTTGTTCATCATTTTCCTTCCGGAGCACGCATATGCATCGCATATCATATCTCGCATATCATACATGTTTTGCATCATGTTGCTTGTGCATTTCTCGTGGTTGATTATGGTTCCGTTTGCTTGTATTCTTGTCTTGGGTAGAGCCGGGAGACGAGTTCATGAATGAGGAACCTGTTGAGTACGCTTACGAGGATCAAGCTTTCGACAACCCTAAGAACCTTGCAGGCAAGATGACCACCCCTAGAAATCACTTCTATCTTTGCTTTGCTAGTTGTTCGCTCTATTGCCATGTCGCGCTACCTATCACTTGATATATCATGTCTCCCATTTTGCCATGTCAGCCCCTAACCATCCTTTCCTAGCAAACCGTTGTTTGGCTAAGTTACCGCTTTTGCTCAGCCCTTCTTATAGCGTTGCTAGTTGCAGGTGAAGTTGAAGTTTGTTCCATGTTGGAACATGGATATGTTGGGATATCACAATATCTCTTATTAAATTAATGCATCTATATATTTTGGTAAAGGGTGGAAGGCTCGGCCTTATGCCTGGTGTTTTGTTCCACTCTTGCCGCCCTAGTTACTGATATACCGGGATTATGTTCCTTGAGTTTGCGTTCCTTACGCGGTCGGGTGATTTACGGGACCCCCTTGACAGTTCGCCTTGAATAAAACTCCTCCAGCAAGGCCCAACCTTGGTTTTACCATTTGCCACCTAAGCCTTTTTTCCCCCGGGTTGTCTAGAGCCCGAGGGTCATCTTTATTTTGAACCCCCGGGCCAGTGTTCCTCTGAGTGCTGGTCCAAACTAGAGCCCTTTGCAGCGCCACCTTAGGGAAACTCGAGGATTGGTTTTAGTTGTACGGACTGCTCATCCGGTGTGCCCTGAGAACGAGATATGTGCAGCTCCTATCGGGATTTGTCGGCACATTCGGGCGGCTTTGCTGGTCTTGTTTTACCATTGTCGAAATGTCTTGTAAACCGGGATTCCGAGACTGATCGGGTCTTTCCGGGAGAAGGTTTATCCTTCGTTGACCATGAGAGCTTATGATGGGCTAAGTTGGGACACCCCTGCAGGGTATTATCTTTCAAAAGCCGTGCCCGCGGTTATGAGGCAGATGGGAATTTGTTAATGTCCGGTTGTAGAGAACTTGTCACTTGACCCAATTAAAATACATCAACTGTATGTAGCCGTGATGGTCTCTTCTCGGCGGAGTCCGGGAAGTGAACACGGTCTGAGTTATGTATGACGTAAGTAGGAGTTCAGGATCACTTCTTGGTCATTGCTAGATGACGATCGTTCCGTTGCTTCTCTTCTCGCTCTCTCTTGCGTATGTTAGCCACCATATATGCTTATTGCCGCTGCAGCTCCACCTCATTACACCATCCTTTCCTATAAGCTTAAATAGTCTTGATCTCGCGGGTGTGAGATTGCTGAGTCCTCGTGACTCACAAATTCTACCAAAACAGTTGCAGGTGCCGACGATGCCAGTGCAGATGATGGGATCGATCTCAAGTGGGAGTTCGATGAGGAACGTGGTCGTTACTATGTGTCTTTTCCTGATGATCAGTAGTGGAGCCCAGTTGGGACGATCGGGTATCTAGCATTTAGGGTTATCTTATTTTCATCTGGATCTTGACCGTAGTCTGTCTATATGTATGTATTTTGAATGATGTATGAATTATTTTTATGTATTGTGTGAAGTGGCGATTGTAAGCCAACTCTTTATCCCATTCTTATTCATTACATGGGATTGTGTGAAGATGACCCTTCTTGCGACAAAACCACTATGCGGTTATGCCTCTAAGTCGTGCCTCGACACGGGGGAGATATAGCCACATCGTGGGCGTTACATGAGCGGTGGGCGCTCCTCGCTCTGTGTCTTCCTGAGGGAAACGTGCCGCGAAGCCCGGCTCCAAGTGTTGCCCGAGCGCCTCCCTCGTGACGTTGGCAAGGTCTGAGGCCCTCCAGAAGAAAGCCCAGAGCCTTGCCCAAGGAGGGCGTCGGGCGCGCTTTCCTATGCGACAGAGGGAGGCGCCCTAGTTGCGGGCGCTGATCCTAACGAGGTACTACTCGTGACGCCACCCTCCTGAGGTCCTACATGGAGTAGCTGCTTCTTCTTCTTAGGGACAACCTCAGGAGGAATCAAGCTGCGCTGTTGTCGGGGTCTTCGATTGACGCTGCTTGGAAGGCACGCTCGAGGGAGCACACCGCATCTCTTTCTTTGCAGGGGACTGTGATGATCCCGCCGCTCCCTGGCATCTTGAGGACGTTGTAGCCGTGGTGCATCACCGCCATGAACTTGGCCAGGGATGGATACCCGAGGATGGAATTGTATGGCAAACGGATGTGTGCGACGTTGAAGTCGATGAGCTCGGTGCGGTAGTTGTTGCGTTCTCCCAAGGTTACAGGGAGGCGGACCTGACCTATCGGTGTGGTGGAACCGTCGGTCACTCCTGAGAAAGGCTTGGTAGGCTGAAGCTGGTCGTAGGGCACTTGAAGGTTGTCGAACGTGTCGACGGACAAGACATTGAGTCCTGCGCCACTGTCGATGAGGGTCTTGGTGACTTGTACGTTGCTGATGACGAGTGAACAAAGCATTGGGAGAGCGCCAGCGGTAGCCGCGCACTTGAGCTGGTCTGCCGAACTGAAATTGATGGCGCACTTGGACCACCTGAGCGGGCGAGTGGCCTCAAGCTTGGGGAGGACTGCGTTCACCTCGCGGGCAAACTGCTTGAAGATCTGCTGTGAGGCTGGGGGTTGAGCTCCGCCCAAGATGCAGGCGATAGCACGCGGCTCCTGGAAGCCCCCAGCCCCCTCGTCTTTTTTTGACACCTGAAACAGTAGGAGAGTCTCCTACTGCAAATTTAATTAATGAATGCAAGTATGTTACATGAAATCATTTACAAATCATCCCCTTTGGGAATGAGGGTGGGGGGAGACTTTTTACAGGGAGTTGAGGAAGGATGAGAGAAAGGGTTTATGTTTATCTCCTACTCTATAAGTAAGGAGAGAAAGGTCTTCCTTGAGCCTAGCAAGCCAGGAGGCTTGAGATGGGAGCACTCCTCTGAAGTGCTTATTATTTCGTTCCTTCCAGATGCTCCAAGCAGCAAGCATAAAGATTTCCATGAACAGTGGTTTATTCCAAGAGATTTTAGCTTGTTCCACCCAATCTAGACGTGTAGGCGCTGCATGGCCCATGATCTGAATTTTGTCCCAGCATTCAAGGCTAAAGGTGCATCCCAAGAAGAGGTGTTCCACTGTCTCATTGTTGCAATTTGTGCAAAGGAGGAATCCAAAATCATTGCCAATGTTATAATGTCTCCTTTTGAGCATGTCTCGGGTGTTGAGTCTATCCGAGAGTAGGAGCCAGCCAAATACTTTGATCTTCATTGTTGCTTTAGATTTCCAGATCCATCTGTATGCTCGGTGTGCATGGATATCTTTGAAGTAGAACGAGTAGAACCTGTTGGCTGAATAGTAGTTGGTTCCCCAAATACATGTCCATTCATCATTAGTCAGGGGGTTTAGGAGTTCAACATGCATGGTTTTCTGCTGTAAATCTTGTGTCTCCTCAAGAGCTTGAGTGGAGAGTGGCAGATGGAACATTTCACTAAGAGACGTGTTGCACAAGAAATCTCTCACAGATATGTCCTCCTGTAGAGTGAAGGAGAAGGCTTTGGAGTGGGTCTCAGCCAAAACGTCTCCAATCCAGACATCTTTCCAGAATAGAGCCGAAGATCCATTGCGAACAATCACATTGTTGATTCCTCTATATACTGGCATGAGTTTTGAGACGTCTCGCCACCAGAAAGAGCCGCACGGATCTGTTGCATGTGGGATTTTAGTGGTGTAATATGTGTTCCAAATTAATTCCACCCAAGGCAAGTCCCAGTGGTTATTGAATTTGTGGAGGAATTTGAGGAGTAATGCATCACTTTGCACTTGAAGATTAAGAATGCCAAGCCATCCACACTCTTTAGGTTTGCAAATCATGTCCCATGAAGCCAAAGAGTTGCACTTGTCACCTTGGTCTATTTTCTTTGTCCATAAGCATTTTCTTCGAATTTTGTCTATAAGCTCAATAATGCCTGTCGGGAGCTTGAGAGTGCAAAGAGCGAAAATTATTAGAGATGTTATGACTGAGTTCAGAAGTGTGAGTTTCCCTCCGTAAGAAATCATATTGAGGGTGGCAGACAGTCTTCTCTCCACACGGCAAATAAGGGGCATGAGATCCAGAATGGTAGGTTTAGTAGTGCCCATTGGGAGCCCGAGATAGGTGAATGGTAGCTTGCCAACGACACAACCAAAGATATCTGCCAATGCAGTCGTAGTCTCTGGATCACAGTTCAGTGGTATGAGAGTATATTTGTGGAAATTTATCTTCAAGCCAATTGAAGTAGCATAGTCAGAGAGTATGTTCTTGATGGTTGTGGCTTGGGCAGAGCATGCGGGCATAGCAAGTATAGTATCATCCACGTATTGGATCACTGGATAGACTTTCTGGCTATTGCAAGGAAAAGGCAAGCTGATCTCACCACATGAAAATGCATCATTGATCGCCGCTTGCAAAAGGTCAGCTGCAAGTACGAAAATTAGTGGAGACAGAGGGTCACCTTGGCGTACTCCACATTTGCAATGGAATTGCCTACCAGGTACACCGTTTAGCAGGACCGCAGATTTGCCTAATGAGAAGATGCATTGGATCCAGCCGAGCCATTTGTCATTAAATCCCATATTCTTCATGATGGCCAGCATTGCCTCATGATCTATTGTATCAAATGCCTTAGCAAAATCAAGTTCGAGAAGCACAATTTCTTTCTTGGAGCTTTGGCATTGATAAATATATTCAAAAGCCCATGCAAGGCAGTCTTGTATGGTGCGACCTTTGAGAAATCCGTACTGGTTGCGGTGAATAATTTTGAGAATGACCTTCTGCAATCTGTTAGCCAAAAATTTTGTGATCACTTTTAGACAACAGTTTAGAAGAGTAATAGGTCTGAAATCATTCACAGTACTGGGAGCATTGTTTTTTGGGACCAGCGTGATAAAACCATCATTAATGCTTTCAAGATTGAGATTGCCGTCAAAGAATTGGTTGCAAAGTTTATAGAAATCCTCTTTTATTATCGGCCAACAAGCTTTAAGAAATGCTCCATTGAATCCATCCGGGCAAGGTGCGCGATCAGCAGGCATTGTTTTAATAACATGATCGATCTCAGCTTGGGTGAATGGGACTGTTAACTCATCGAGACCTTCAATCCTTTTGATAATTCATTGAAGGTCAAATTTCATAGCATTGTGAGAGGAAGTTCCAAGTCTCTGTTTAAAGGAGTGGAATAGTAAAGCTTCTTTCCCCGTGTGATCCTCCACGCAAATACCATCATCTGTGGACAGAGTTGCAATATTATTTCTTCTGTACCGCTCAGATGCCATGGCCTGAAAAAACTTGGAATTTTTGTCTCCGAATTGCACCCATCGAATGGTGCACCGTTTCTTCCAATATAATTTTTGGTAGTTAAGCAGTCTGATGAGGTGCGCCTTGAGGATTCTCCTGAAATTTACTTCAGGTGTGTACAATTGTCTTTTGTTCTCCAGCCCATCAATTTCCAATAAAGCCCTATTCGAATTTTCTATGGCAATGGAGAGCTTTGAAATGCTTTTGCTCCAGTACTTGAGATCATGTCTTAGAGTTTTGAACTTTCTGCAGAGCACTGTTGCCATATTTTGAGAAGACACAGGTTTTGACCAAGCATTTTGAACTATTTGCATGAAGCCTGGATGTTGTAACCAGAAAGATTTGAACCTGAATAGCTTGGAGCGAGGGATGGAAGTTTCAATGTTAATGACGCATGGGATGTGGTCAGATACTGGTCGTCCGAGGGGCTTAACCATTGTGTGAGGGTAAGTGCTTGTCCAATTATTGCTTGTGAAGAACCAACCAATTTGTGCAAGTAATGGATCAAGTTGCATGTTACTCCAGGTATACTCGCGGCCTTTAATGGGAAGTTCAATTAAGGCTTGTGTTCGAATAAAGTCATTGAAAGTAATCATGTCACTATAACTCCCACCTGGCTTGTTTCTATTATCAGGGCTTCTAATGAAGTTAAAGTCTCCGACCAAGAGCCAATCTTCATGAGTGGGGATATTTAGTGCCATGAGCCAATTAATGAAGTTAACTTGGTTGACCCCTTGACAAGGTCCATATACATTAACCAGGGTCCAAAAATGAGCCGATTGGGTTGATTGAAAATGTGTAACCAGGGCAAAGTCTTCGTGAGCTATGGTGGTGGCTGTGAAAATGGCACTATTCCAGATCGTGGCCAGGCCTCCCGAGGCCCCCGGGAGGGCACAAAATCAAACTGATCAAAACGTTTAGGGCAGCAAGACTTAATGAAAGTGTGATCAAAAGATGATTTTTTGGTCTCTTGCAAACATATAACAGCACAACCACACGAGTTGATTGCATTTGAAAGTGCTAATTGTTTTGCATCAGAATTCAAACCCCGGACGTTCCAGCAAAGTACGTTCCAATTAACATGAAGGACCATAATAAAGGTAGGATAATATGAAAGTACGAGCAGATAACCGCCAAAAGGATGAGCCCCGGACAGAGGGCTTAAGCCTGCGTCGAAGGTGGGCCATCATCAGGAGATGCCTGGAGCTGCTCATCAGTGAGCTCTTCAGCTGGGATTCCACACATGACAGTACCAATGTGCTGAATAACTGGTATCGTCGTGGGTGGTGGTATCTCAGAGGCTGCAGATGGATCAGAAGCAACAGTGATGGAAGTAGCAGAGGGAATCACCCTAGGTTTTACCTTAGAGACCTTGATCTTGGTGTCCGAGAGAGGTGGAACTTTGAATCCATCATATTTATTGGATCTGCTGCTTCGGCGAAGAGGAATGACAGACTTAGGTGCAGGTGCTTTTCCATGCCGACTTGCAGAGGCAGTGACAACAGATGCAGGTGGATCAGTTGTGGGCATACTGATCTGCATATCCATATCCAGAGCAGAGTCCTCCATATGATAATCTTCCATATGCTGAACAGCAGCCACATCCACCCCAAGATCAATACTAGGGTTATCAAGGTCAACAATGGCAGAGTTGTCCTGCAACACAGCTTCACTTGATACTGACAGGTCAAACAGTGGCTCAGATATTTCAGTTAAGCTTAGGGTGAGAGGAGCAAACAGTGTATTAGGTAAGACATTGCCAAAATCAGTCACAATCTGAGTAGCTTCAGACAGTTGCAGAACACCATCTTGTTCAACAATGGTCATCCTCATATCCACTCTTTCATATCTGAATCCATAACCAGTACTCCAAGGTCCATAGGCAGCAATGATAGGCATAATTGCAGCAGAGGGGAAGGTATTGAGATTTCTTACAGGAATACCTTGGTTAATCAGCATGGAAGACATGATGTCACCATTAGTTGTCATCTCAAAATGTAACCCGGCAGCAGAGATTGAGATTTGCACATCCAGTGAGTTAGGCTGAGGTGCCCTGACAGTTGAGCTCTGCCCTTCTTCATAATGAGCTGCAATGCTGTTGAAAATGTTGCGAGGTACTAGGACATAGGTGTCAGAGACTGTGGCACTAGGGTCTGAAGATCCAAAAACAGAGATAGAGTCATTCCAGGCCATGCCTGGGCTGTCCTGCAGGTTGTTAACTGGAAGAATTCCATCTTAAACTTGTAACCCCTCAGCAGCAAGCCAAGCCTGGTAGTTGTAGATAGCAGGTGGTGGTGAAGGCGGCCAGACTCCCCAATTGGGCTGGAAATGAATCTCATTACCTTGCTGAACCTCCTTATTGTTCTGGTTAGGGGCTGCATTCTGTGCCAGCCAATTATGCAGCTGCGCTTGATACATCTCCTCTGCCGTCAGACCCTCTCCAAACAAAGGGTGCTGGATTCCATCAGCGAGTGGAGGATCAATGCCCACCGGAGGGACATCCGGGATATGAGCATTCCAGACACTACTTCTCAAGATCGTGACACAAACAGTCCAGCAGTGTCGTGCTCCACCAAGTTGGTGCATGATGGTCATTGTTCCTTCTTGGTGGGGGCGGCAGTGGAGGAAGCCCAGCATTGCCCTGAGGACGGTCCTCGCGAGGCTGCGAGGCTGGTCCTGCCAGCGGTCCTCACGAGGCCGGTCGCGCCACTCCTGGCATGGGCCACGGTCGTCCCAGCGTCCTCCGCCACGTCCTCCTCCTCAGCCGTAACCCCGGTCGTTGCGCTCGGGGCGTCGACCAAAGCGTCCTTCTCGAATGGCCCTGAGCTCTTGATAGTCGCTGGTGTTGTGGTTGTGCAGGTTGTGGAAGGCGCAGAACGGTCGGCTGCTCTTGGATGACTCGGGCTGGTCCCTGCCGCGCTTCGTGTCTGGCTCTGCCGCGAGCCCGGCTGCTCCCTTGCGCTTCATGTCCTTGACCTTGGCTTTCTTCTCCTCCGGGTCAGCGGCTGGGAGCTTGAGGAGGGAGAGGCGCCCTTCCTCAGCCATTGCGCACTTGGTCGCCAGGTTGAACAGCTCCAGGGATGTGTGTCGGTGTCAAAACCGGCGGATCTCAGGTAGGGGGTCCCGAACTGTGCGTCTAGGATCGATGGTAACAGGAGAAGGGGGACACGATGTTTACCCAGGTTCAGGCCTTCTCTATGGAGGTAATACCCTACTTCCTGCTTGATTGATCTTGATGAATATGAGTGTTACAAGAATTTATCTACCACGAGATCGTAATGGCTAAACCCTAGAAGTCTAGCCTATGTGAATATATGGTAATGAATGTGTCCTATCCGGACTATGCTCTCCGGTTTATATAGACGCCGGAGAGAGCTAGGGTTACATGGAGTCGGTTACATAAGAAGGAATCTTCACAGCTGGTCGCCTAGCTTGCCTTCCACGCCAAGGAAAGTCCAATCCGGACACGAGCATGGTCTTCAGTCTTCATGTCTTCACAGCCCATCAGTCCGGCCCATGGATAGCAGGTCGGACGCCCGAGGACCCCTTAGTCCAGGACTCCCTCAGTAGCCCCTGAACCTGGCTTCAATGACGACGAGTCCGGCGCGCAGATTGTCTTCGGCATTGCAAGGCGGGTTCCCCTTTCTCCGAACTCCAAGATAGTCTTCGGATGTAGTAGATATATCCAGACGTGTATATATAGTTGCAGAAAATATAATATTCCATGAGCCAAATTTATTGGTAACTTTTTATGACATCATGCCTGCCCGGTCACTATTTCCAACCGTTGGCTGGCGTGTCGCCCCACATCTCGGGACGCGGTTTTACTGGCTTGTTGCCACGCCCAAGATGCGACCCTATCCTAAAGGAACTCGAAGGTCCCACCAAGGATAGAAGCGCATCTTGAAGACGCTTATGCAAGGTGGATATCATTACATCAACATTACATAATAGATGGGGATACATACAAGGCATACAAATGCCGCAAGAATACATCAATACATCATACATAAGATCAACGTCCGACTATGGATGAAACACAAACAGAAGCTCGAGCGACATCCACCCTGCTAGCCCAGGCTGCTGACCTGGAACCTATCCCCTGATCAAAGAAGAAGCAGAAGAAGAACTCCAAAACAAGCAAACATCGCTCTCGTGTCATGATCATCGCAAAACCTGTACCTGCAACTGGTGTTGTAGTAATCTGTGAGCCACGAGGACTCAGCAATCCCATTACCATGGGTATCAAGACTAGCAAAGCTTAATGCGAAAGGAATGGATAAGGTGGTGAGGTTGCAGCAGCGACTAAGCAAGTATGGTGGCTAACTTACGCAAATAAGAGCGAGAAGAGAAGCAACGGAACGGTCGTGAAGCTAGCAATGATCAAGAAGTGATCCTGAACTCCTACTTACGTCAAACATAACCCAGGAACCGTGTTCACTTCCCGGACTCCGCCGAGAAGAGACCATCACGGTTACACACGCGGTTGATGCGTTTTAGTTAAGTCAAGTGCCAAGTTCTCTACAACCGGATATTAACAAATTTCCATCTGCCACATAACCGCGGGCACGGCTCTCGAAAGTTTATACCCTGCAGGGGTGTCCCACCTTAGCCCATTATAAGCTCTCACGGTCAACGAAGGATATTCCTTCTCCCGGGAAGACCCGATCAGTCTCGGCATCCCGGTTACAAGACATTTCGAACATGGTAAAACAAGTCCAGCAAAGCCGGCCGATGTGTCGACAATCCCGATAGGAGTCGCACGTATCTCGTTCTCGGGACACACCGGATAAGCGAAGCATACAGGTACTGACGTAACCCAAGTTGCCAAGGGATGGCCCCGCACGGTGCTCTAGTTTGGACCAACACTTAGACAAGCACTGGCCCGGGGGGTAAAATAAAGATGACCCTCGAGAGCGCGACTCCCAAGGGAAAAAGGCTAGGTGAGGCAAATGTAAAACCAAGGTTGGGCCTTGCTGGAAGAGTTTTATTCAAAGCGAACTGTCAAGGGGGTCCCATAAATCACCCAACCGCGTAAGGGACGCAAAATCAAGGAACATAACACCGGTATGACGGAAACTAGGGCGGCAAGAGTGGAACAAAACACCAGGCATAAGGCCGAGCCTTCCACCCTTTACCAAGTATATAGATGCATTAATTAAATAAGAGATATTGTGACATCCCAACATAAACATAATCCAACATGGAGCAATCTTCATCTTCATCTGCAACTAGCAACGCTATAAGAGGGGCTGAGCAAAGCGGTGACATAGCCAAACAACGGTTTGCTAGGAAGGGTAACAAAGGTTAGAGGCTCATGGCAATTTGGGAGGCTTGAAGAGCAAGTGATAGGTAGCGCAGCATAGCGATAGAACGAAGCAACTAGCATAGCAATGATAGTAATGAGATCCAAGGTGATGGTCATCTTGCCTGAAATCCTGCTAGGAAGAAGAACGAGTCCATGAAGAAGATGGAGCCACGAAGACGAACGAATCCTCACGATCGCAACGACACGGGAACTATCGAGAAGAAGCACACAACATGGTAAACACACCACACATGAACAAGGCATGATGCTCAACCAAGTATGATGCATGACAAAGGCTATATGAATCTACTCATGGCATGAGATGATGCATACAAGAACAACACATCACAGCAAGTTTAAATGAGGCCGGAAACAACATATAACAAATCTGGTAAGTCCTCATATGCAAATTTCGAAATTGGTACAGATCTGAATAAACCTTATGTTCAAGTTTTTAAACAGCAAGTTAAGATGCACCAAGATGATCTACATGAAATTCTAGTCAAGTTACATATAAAGTTTATTTAATTCGGAGGTACGGTCTAAAAGATATGAGGAAAACAAGTTAAACATGGTATTGATGCAAAATGCATTCAAACATCAAGCAAACACCTCAAAACAAGGATGCAACAAGGTAACATGGAACTACATGCAAAACTAAGCAAGTTTCATATAGAGCATGCTCAAAACGGAGCAACGGTGCAACACATACACTCCAAACAAGATATAGCAACAATCTGTCCAAAACAGCAACTAGGCACCTTGCAAGCATCAAAACAACATGCTATGGCATCCTAAAATGAGAGAAAAAGGCATGGACATGATGTACCGGTAAAGCATTACAAAACATGAACACTGAGCTATCTCCAGAAATCACTAGAACATGCTCAAAAAGGACATGGCAAGATTGCAAATAATAACAGATTCACAGACTTGGCAGAAATCACTGGACATGCCAGAAATAACATCAGGTTGCAAAGTTTAGAGCTATCAAACAACATGCTACAAGAATATATCATAGCAAAAAAAGGCATGGCAGGAATCTAATAATGGCATAGAACAAAAGTCCCTTACTGATCACGAGCCAAAAAGGCACAGAAGATATGATGGCACCCATGTAAACATAGCAAGTTATATGACAGATTCAGACTTAGTGAAAATAACAGGACATGGAAGAAACAACGATAAGTAGGCATGTTGGTGAGCTTGAACCACTCACCACAGAGCAATACATGGCATGACAAGGCAACCAACAGTACGATGGCATAAATATGAAGCTAAGCATGGCAATAGCATAGTCATAGGGTACATGGATCACTAGTAACAACCATGGCAAAATTGATTAACATGTAAACAATCTGCCAGGAACATTTTATAGCAAAAGTAGAGTAAGATAACTACAATCTACAGCATGCCATAAATGTAAACAAGGGCATGAATGGATAGAGCATAATATGTATAACAAAACACCCTTAGTGAACATCTCCAGATTATGCATATAATGACTTGTAGCAGCAGGTTTACATGGCAACAAAATATAACAGACTCAGGCTTAGCAGAAATTACTAAGTCACAGAAATCAGCAACATCACGGAGGCTATTTTTGCATGCTTGTGCTAGTCACCACAGAGATCCTAAAAATACAAGACAAGCACCACTGTAAAGATGGCATGATGTAGATCAAAATACATATAGACCTCATGCTCATAGGATGCACACGCAAAATGCAATGAAAAAGACAAATCACCAAGTTTTGATAACAGACAGCAGTCAACATTACATAGCACTCTTGCAACGATGATTTGGCATCAAGATGAACTCAAACAAGCATGTCACAATGGAACAAAATGGAGAACACCTCATGATGAACATTTAGATATATTATATGCATGAATCGGAGCAGTATGCATGGCGTTATGATGCGATGAACAGTGCACCAGAATGTGAAATTAACAGGACTTGGAGAAATTCGGGGGAGGGAAGAAGTCAACCTCTCCTTCGGATCTAGATCGGGCTCGGTGGGAGTTCGCCGGAAAGGAAGGAGAGGCCGGCGAGGGGGGCGATCGGGGCCGGCCACCGGGCGGGAGGCGGCGAGGGTCGTCGGGGACGGCGGGGCACGGGCGGCGACGAGGTCCGGCGGGCGCGGGGCTCGGGCGCCCGCGGGAGGCGGCGGCGCGGCGACCCGTGGCGACGGCCGGCGGGATCCGGCGGGGTGGCGCGGGGACGGCGCGGCCAGGGCGGCGGCGCGCTCGGGCGCTCGGGGCGGAGGCGGGCGCCTTGGGCGGCGGCGGCGGATGGGCCCGCGCGGGCCCCGGATGGGCTCCGCGGGCCGCGGCGGTGGGGAGGAGAGAGAGAGGAGGCGCGGGGACACGTGGAGAGCGCCGGTTGGAGGAGAGCGGCAGCGGGGTGACGTGGCGGGCGCTGATTGGCCGGAGCGAGGTGTCCGGCGGACACGTCCGGCGGCGGCGATTTCGTCCGGTGGCGCAGAGGAGCGGGGTTAGGGTTTGGACTGCGCGAAATTCGGGGGGAGGCACATATATATAGGTAGACGGAGCTAGGAGAGTCCAAACGAGGTGCGGTTTTCGCCCACACGATCATGATCAAACGACCGAGAGCATGAAGGGGGTTTGCTGGGTTAGTGGGCTGATTTGGAGGGGTGTTGGGCTGCAAAGAGAGAGGGGTTTCGGGCTACGCGGTTAACCGTTGGGGCATCAAACGACCTCCAAATGGAACGAAATTTGACGGGCGGCCTGTCGGTGCTATACCAAGGCCACTCGGCAAATCTCGGCCCATTCCGAGAACGTTTTTCTCCCACTCACGAAACAAGGTCTGAGAGGGACGACGGGCGCGGGTGAGAGTGTTGGATCACGAAACGGACAACGAGGAAAAGGACCGAATGCAAGTTTTGAAAAACATGATGATGCAATGCATATGATGACATGGCAAAATGCAGCACGCAAGCAAATGACAAGGCAAGGACGGCGAATAAACGGCAGACACATGGCGCATCGAATCCGGGGCGTTACAACACTCCTCCACTAACAAGAGATCTTATCCCGAGATCTTAGGACCGAGACGGAAGGAAAAAAGGAATGAGGTGAAATAAGAACAAAACAGTGAGGATGAACAACGTCAACAACACTCGAGAAGAAGAGAGGAACGATGAGAATGACGAGAATCAAATGCTCACGGAATCAGATAGACTCTGAAACCACTCCGGTTAGAACGAGATAAGAAACGAATAAGACTGAAAGGATTTAGGCAGCACTCCGGCTAAACAAGGAAAGAATAGAACATGAACTTGATTAATGGAACGATACTTGACTTGAGGAACAACACAAAACCTACGGAAGACTTGAAAGAGTGGAATGAAAAGAACGAGGAAGAAGATGACAACTTCTACCACGAATGAAATAGAGAGCATCCTTAGGAGGAAACATTGAACGTAATTGCTGAGAAAATCAACAACGAAAAGAACAAAAATTGTTGTGGACTTATGGATAATATCTCAAAATTATGAGGTGATAACCAACCACAAGCGGAAAAGATTGAATAGCTGAGAGGAACGAAGAAATGCAAAACTCCACTTCAAAAGAATATGGAGAATTAATTGCACTTTGAGAAGCAAGAAGAAGATACTTGAGCTCCTTTGATAAGAATCTTGATGAACACTTGAAGAATGAATTAAATCATGACGAGCCACCGTGATGAACTCCGGTAACAAAAGAATGCCGAGATAAAATTGAAGGATGAAAGGGATAAGATTAAATCCTTGCGATGATTTGGATGGAGGTTCGCGACGAAATCGGCGAGAAGCTTAGAACTCCGGAAAAGAAAAGATGAAAACACTTTGAACCGAGAATGTGATAAGATGAACAATCTCCGAAAAGAAGAGATAAAACCACTTGAAGAAAGAAAATAAGGATTACATTATGCTTATCCTCCACCAATTAAATTGATGAGAAAACAATGGATTTGCATACTACTTATTCTCGTTGGAATGATTAAGGGGGGATATAGCACAAAACTTGAGAAAGTCTTCATGAACCACCGGTAGGATTTGGAAAAAACGAATGAATTGATATGATTACAAATGACAAGGGGTCTTGAACGAACCACCGTTAGAATTCAAAATTGACTGACGAAGGAGAATGACTCACCGGGAAAATATAGGAAAAGCACGAATATAATTGAGGGAAAACAAGATGCAATTGAAAGAAGAGATCGCTAGCTGATTAAGAGCAAACACCGAAAGAATATGGGGACGAACGAAAAGGCATGAATATAGAATAATCGGAGAACTGATTTGAAAACTTAGAACAAAGAAATATTCTGAAATGGAGGCCTCCGGATACTTGAGACGAAAAACAACTCCTGAAATGCTCCGGATGGGTGAAAATAATTGCACGACTGGAAACAATTTGATAGGGTAACATCGATCTAGCACCGCGAATCTTCGGGAGAATGGAAAAGATTTAGGGAAAACTCTACTTCGGTCCTCAAATGTTGAGAATGACGATGAGAAGGACACAAAATTTGTTGAGATACTCCGGGAGAATGAAAAGAGGAAAAGGTTGACCCGATCATGAAAGAATTTGAAAGCGATCTTGGAGAAGCATCTGACTGATGAAATTCATACTTACGTCAAACTTCGAATAGTATTTGAGAATAACTCCGGGAAACTTAGAAGAGTCAGGTAAGATCCTGGAAAAAGACATGTGGGTTAGGGCCCACTGAAGAGAAATCACCGTTGAAAAAGGATTGTTGAATGGGAAATGATTCGCCGGAACAATTGAAATATTTGAATGAGGTGACAACCTCGAATTAATTCGAACACAGACGAATCTCCTGAGATGTCTTCATCACTCTGGAACAATTAAATGACGAGATGAGAATGAGCAACGGGAAACATTTGAGCCGAGGAAATAATATAATCACTACCGAAAATTGAAATTGAATCCACCGGAGAAGAAAATGCGACGAACAATGATGAACTAGACGAGACTTCACCGGTTGAGCCAATTGAGGAAAGACTGAAGCTACTCCGCACGAATGAAATTGATGCTCGAAAGAAACTCAAGCTCCGGGAAAAAATGGGTGGGATGGCGGGAAAAACAAAGGCAACTAGGAAGGGAGAACCGACGGATAACTTCGAAGAGAAAACACCGGTTGAAATAGTTGAGGAAAGCATGCAAATACTTCGCACGAGTAGGATGGATACTCGATTACGGACTCCGGTTCCGAGAAGAAAAAGGGTGGGCGGGTGGGAAAAACAAGGACAACTTCGGACAGGGAAAACGACATCGGTTGAAAAAAGATGAGGATTAATCTAGCAAAAGATGACGAGGATCGAAACCACTCGAAGAGAGGTGCACCGGATTGAAAAGAGGATGGACAACGAACAAAAGCTAACCGCGAGATCCTAAAAAAATTGAAGGGGAAGAGGAATAGTTCAAAAACACCTACATCAAGATTTCTCACCAGAGCGACGAAGAGGCAGAGGAGTAAAAAGAATTCCTACTCTCCGATATAACTAGACTCGGAAAAAGTTTTCTTCTAGACTCAACAACGACCAAACTACACGATCAATCAAGGGGGGCTCCTAGGGTCGGTCGAGGCTCTGATACCAACTTGTCACGCCCAAGATGCGACCCTATCCTAAAGGAACTCGAAGGTCCCACCAAGGATAGAAGCGCATCTTGAAGACGCTTATGCAAGGTGGATATCATTACATCAACATTACATAATAGATGGGGATACATACAAGGCATACAAATGCCGCAAGAATACATCAATACATCATACATAAGATCAACATCCGACTATGGATGAAACACAAACAGAAGCTCGAGCAACATCCACCCTGCTAGCCCAGGCTGCCGACCTGGAACCTATCCCCTGATCAAAGAAGAAGCAGAAGAAGAACTCCAAAACAAGCAAACTTCGCTCTCGCGTCATGATCATCGCAAAACCTGTACCTGCAACTGGTGTTGTAGTAATCTGTGAGCCACGAGGACTCAGCAATCCCATTACCATGGGTATCAAGACTAGCAAAGCTTAATGGGAAAGGAATGTATAAGGTGGTGAGGTTGCAGCAGCGACTAAGCAAGTATGGTGGCTAACTTACGCAAATAAGATCGAGAAGAGAAGCAACGGAACGGTCGTGAAGCTAGCAATGATCAAGAAGTGATCCTGAACTCCTACTTACGTCAAACATAACCCAGAAACCGTGTTCACTTCCCGGACTCCGCCGAGAAGAGACCACCACGCCTACACACGCGGTTGATGCGTTTTAGTTAAGTCAAGTGCCAAGTTCTCTACAACCGGATATTAACAAATTCCCATCTGCCACATAACCGCGGGCACGGCTCTCGAAAGTTTATATGCTGCAGGGGTGTCCCAACTTAGCCCATTATAAGCTCTCACGGTCAACGAAGGATATTCCTTCTCCCGGGAAGACCCGATCAGTCTCGGAATCCCGGTTACAAGACATTTCGACAATGGTAAAACAAGTCCAGCAAAGCCGCCCGATGTGTCGACAATCCCGATAGGAGTCGCACGTATCTCGTTCTCGGGACACACCGGATAAGCGAAGCGTACAGGTAGCGACGTAACCCAAGTTGCCAAGGGATGGTCCCGCACGGTGCTCTAGTTTGGACCAACACTTAGACAAGCACTGGCCCGGGGGGTAAAATAAAGATGACCCTCGAGAGCGTGACTCCCAAGGGAAAAAAGGCTAGGTGAGGCAAATGTAAAATCAAGGTTGGGCCTTGCTGGAAGAGTTCTATTCAAAGCAAACTGTCAAGGGGGTCCCATAAATCACCCAACCGCGTAAGGGACGCAAAATCAAGGAACATAACACCGGTATGACGGAAACTAGGGCGGCAAGAGTGGAACAAAACACCAGGCATAAGGCCGAACCTTCCACCCTTTACCAAGTATATAGATGCATTAATTAAATAAGAGATATTGTGACATCCCAACATAAACATAATCCAACATGGAGCAATCTTCATCTTCATCTGCAACTAGCAACGCTATAAGAGGGGCTGAGCAAAGCGGTGACATAGCCAAACAACGGTTTGCTAGGAAGGGTGACAAAGGTTAGAGGCTCATGGCAATTTGGAAGGCTTGAAGAGCAAGTGATAGGTAGCGCAGCATAGCGATAGAACGAAGCAACTAGCATAGCAATGATAGTAATGAGATCCAAGGTGACGGTCATCTTGCCTGAAATCGCGATAGGAAGAAGAACGAGTCCATGAAGAAGATGGAGCCACGAAGACGAACGAATCCTCACGATCGCAACGACACGGGAACTATCGAGAAGAAGCACACAACATGGTAAACACACCACACATGAACAAGGCATGATGCTCAACCAAGTATGATGCATGACAAAGGCTATATGAAGCTACTCATGGCATGAGATGATGCATACAAGAACAACACATCACAGCAAGTTTAAATGAGGCCGGAAACAACATATAACAAATCCGGTAAGTCCTCATCTGCAAATTTCGAAATTGGTACAGATCAGAATAAACCTTATGTTCAAGTTGTTAAACAGCAAGTTAAGATGCACCAAGATGATCTACACGAAATTCTAGTCAAGTTACATATAAAGTTTATTTAATTCAGAGCTACGGTCTAGAAGATATGAGGAAAACAATTTAAACATGGCATTGATGCAAAATGCATTCAAACATCAAGCAAACACCTCAAAACAAGGATGCAACAAGGTAACATGGAACTACACGCAAAACTAAGCAAGTTTCATATAGAGCATGCTCAAAACGGAGCAACGGTGCAACACATACACTCCAAACAAGATATAGCAACAATCTGTCCAAAACAGCAACTAGGCACCTTGCAAGCATCCAAATAACATGCTACGGCATCCTAACATGAGGGAAAAAGGCATGGACATGATGTACAGGTAAAGTATTACAAAACATGAACACAGAGCTATCTCCAGAAATCACTAGAACATGCTCAGAAAGGACATGGCAAGATTGCAAATAATAACAGATTCACAGACTTAGCAGAAATCACTGGACATGGCAGAAATAACATTAGGTTGCAAAGTTTAGAGCTATCACACGACATGCTGCAGGAACATATCATAGCAAACAAAGGCATGGCATGAATTTAATAATGGCATAGAACATAAGTCCCTTACTGATCACGAGCCAAAAAGGCACAGAAGATATGATGGAACCCATGTAAACATAACAAGTTATATGACAGATTCAGACTGAAAATAACAGGACATGGCAGAAACAACGATAAGTAGGCATGTTGGTGAGCTTGAACCACTCACCACAGAGCAATACATGGCATGACAAGGTAACCAACAGTACGATGGCATAAATATGAAGCTAAGCATGGCAATAGCATAGTCATAGGGTACATGGATCTCTAGTAACGACCATGGCAAAATTGATTAACATGTAAACAATCTGCCAGGAACATTTTATAGCAAAAGTAGAGCAAGATAACAACAAGCTACAGCATGCCATAAATGCAAAAAAAGAGCATAGCTGGATAAAGAATAATATGTATAACAAAATACCCTTAGTGAACATATCCATATTATGCATAGAATGACTTGTAGCAGCAGGTTTACACTGCAACAAAATATAACAGACTCAGACTTAGCAGAAATTACTAAGTCACAGAAATCAGCAACATCACGGAGGCTACTTTGCATGCTTGTGCTAGTCACCATAGAGATCCTAAAAATACAAGACAAGCACCACTGTAAAGATGGCATGATGTAGATCAAAATACATATAGACCTCATTCTCATAGGATGCACACAGAAAATGCAATGAAAAAGACAAATCACCAAGTTCTGATAACAGACAACAGTCAACATTACATAGCACTCTTGCAACGATGATTTGGGCATCAAGATGAACTCAAACAAGCATGTCACAATGGAACAAAATGGAGAACACCTCATGATGAAAATTTAGATATATTATATGCATCAATCAGAGCAGTATGCACGGCGTTATGATGCGATGAACAGAGCATCAGAATGTGAAATTAACAGGACTTGGAGAAATTCGGGGGAGGGAAGAAGTCAACCTCTCCTTCGGATCTAGATCGGGCTCGGTGGGAGTTCGCCGGAAAGGAAGGAGAGGCCGGCGAGGGGGGCGGTCGGGGCCGGCCACCGGGCGGGAGGCGGCGAGGGTCGTCGGGGACGGCGGGGTACGGGCGGCGACGAGGTCTGGCGGGCGCGGGGCTCGGGCGCCCGCGGGAGGCGGCGGCGCGGCGACCCGTGGCGACGGCCGGCGGGATCCGGCGGGGCGGCGCGGGGACAGCGCGGCCAGGGCGGCGGCGCGCTCGGGCGCTCGGGGCGGAGGCGGGCGCCTTGGGCGGCGGCGGATGGGCCCGCGCGGGCCCCGGATGGGCTCCGCGGGCCGCGGCGGTGGGGAGGAGAGAGAGAGGAGGCGCGGGGACACGTGGAGAGCGCCGGTTGGAGGAGAGCGGCGGCGGGGTGACGTGGCGGGCGCTGATTGGCCGGAGCGAGGTGTCCGGCGGACACGTCCGGCGGCGGCGATTTCGTCCGGTGGCGCAGAGGAGCGGGGTTAGGGTTTGGACTGCGCGAAATTCGGGGGGAGGCACATATATATAGGTAGAGGGAGCTAGGAGAGTCCAAACGAGGTGCGGTTTTCGCCCACACGATCGTGATCAAACGGCCGAGAGCATGAAGGGGGTTTGCTGGGTTAGTGGGCTGATTTGGAGGGGTATTGGGCTGCAAAGAGAGAGGGGTTTCGGGCTACGCGGTTAACCGTTGGGGCATCAAACGACCTCCAAATGGAACGAAATTTGACGGGCGGCCTGTCGGTGCTATACCAAGGCCACTCGGCAAATCTCGGCCCATTCCGAGAATGTTTTTCTCCCACTCACGAAACAAGGTCTGAGAGGGACGACGGGCGCGGGTGAGAGTGTCGGATCGCGAAACGATCAACGAGGAAAAGGACCGAATGCAAGTTTTGAAAAACATGATGATGCAATGCATATGATGACATGGCAAAATGCAGCACGCAAGCAAATGACAAGGCAAGGACGTCGAATAACTGGCAGACACCTGGCGCATCGAATCCGGGGCGTTACACTTGTCTTGCCAAGGCGAAGATCGTGTTCCCTTATTCACGGGATTTTCATTAATGCAGGCGTGGGTAACCCAACCGTCCGCCGGGTACAATTCTCTGGAGATTGGTAAGTTTCGAGACCCAGGTGAATACGCTTACTACTTGGGGTCTTTATATAGGGTCCCAGACTCATCTTCTTCCTTTGCGCTTGCTTCTGCCTCAACCCTAGACACCCCAAGTTCCAACCCTCGGGTTCCCATCGCCACCAACCCCAATCATGTCCGTATCCAGCCATCCGGGCCGGTGGGCGGCTTCTTCTGTCACAGAGGAGGATATTGCAAAGCTCCGCGCAGCTTGGTATCTGACCCCGGAAATCCTCCATCGGCTTCCTGCACATGGGCAGGTCCTTCCTACCCCCAAATGTCGGCGAGAGGGTAGTGTTTGTGTCCCAGTTCCTCCATGGGTTAGGGTTCGCGCTTAACCCCTTCGTCCGGGGGCCCATGTTTTACTATGGGCTAGACTTTCACGATCTGGCCCCGGACTCTATTCTCCTCATCTTGACATTTATCGTCACATGTGAGGCCTTCCTCCGGACTCCACCGCACTGTGGTTTGTGGCTCAAGACCTTTGACGTGAGGCCGCAGGTGACAGAGGAGGAGCAGGCAGAGTGCGGCAGCATCACAATAGGCAAGCTTGCCAGCGCGGTTTGGTTTGAAGGATCTTTCGCCAAGTCTTCCGACCTATGGCAGCAGGGGTGGTTTTATATCAACGAGCCGCGGGGCTCCAAGTGGGTGGCTACGCCTGCGTTCTGACCCGGCCCTCCAATTCAGCTTGCTTGATGGCTCAATAAGGGACTAGACTGGGGATCCATCAACGAAGTGCGGACCCTGCAAGGTCGCATCTGAAGCTTTACCGAGAAGGGCATCGGTCTTGTCAACGTCGTTCAAGTAATGTTAGTCCGCCGGACCCTGCCATGTCAGCGGCGGCCTCTCCGTATGTGGGAGTTTAATCCCGAAGGACGGCGGACTCTTCAGCACTTCCTCGGCACTACGCACGAGGGAATGTGGAAATTATATTTCGGGGAACGAGAGCAATGGCCGGACACCACCGAAGATGTTGGCCTCGACTGTAATCATCCGGACACCGCGGTAAGTATTCGATCTCCGCACACCCTTTATTCGAGTATCTCTTGGTAAGATATTGAACAATCCGTCCCTTCACAGGACTAGATAAAGAAAGTGGTGTTGATCTGGTGTCCGGCGGCCCTTCCCGAAGACTTTGCGAGCGCCCTACTAACGAGGATGCTGACTCCGACACCGTACCAGGTGTCTGCGGAGGAGGGCGAGGGCAGGGATGCCGGAGGTGGTCTCTGCCCCAAGGATAAATCAGACATTGTGTTCGGGGAAACCGAAATCCTCTTGCCCGAAGGCAACGGTGCAGAGGAGGCCTTCCATGGCAAGAAGAGGGCCCCTTCTGAAGGTCAGGAGGGGAAACCTTCCAAGAAAGGGAAAATGCCATCGACGGGCGGCTTGGGCCGGGCAAGCGATGTTGACGTGGAGCTTTATGATGAGGATAAACCTCTGGCCAAACCGTAAGTGTAGCAGGGTACTTTAATCATACCTCCTTCCTTTCTTATTACTGAAGTAATCCTCCAACATACGTATGTCTTCGCAGGTTAACGCCTGGGGTTTCCCAATCGTCCTCCTCCTCGGGAGACCTTCTTCCCGAGATGATGGAGAGTGATACGCCTTCTCCGGCCCGCTCGCCCAACAGGGCGGATGATTCTGAGGTATCGTCCCGGGGGGCTCCTCCAGGTCGACAAGCAGTGCAGGAACGAAGAGGGCATTACCCGAAGGTGGTGCCTCTGTCACTCAGGGTTCGGGAATCAAGCGTGGCGGCCCCGGTTTAGAGCCGGAGACGATCCCGGGGGCGAGTGGGTAGATTTCTTCAAAGGAATACCATACTCCGGCGGCGGCTTCCGAAGACCTAGAAGCGCCAGAAATGCTGACGGACATGCTGTGACAAGCATCCGTTTCAGAGGAACACCGTGCCTTGATGGTTACGGTGGTCGAAAAGGTTCTATCCACGAAGAGCGGGTTGAAGGAGGCCTTCACGAGCCTCCTAAGGGGTTTTGAGGTTTGTGATGTAGTTTTGCCAATTGAATAATATTGACAGAATGCACCTGTTGTATATGCAGTAGCCCCTGAGACTTGGATTGACTTCCGATGGAAGCGATCGGAGGATCAAAAAGATATGCTTAGTTGCTAACCTTGATTTAACTTGGAATACAGGCTGCCTCCCCTCCTCCAGCTACCCGAAATACGGAAGTGGCCGAACTGCAGCGAAAGCTGGATATTGCGGAAGATGACATTGCATTGATCAACAAGTGTCTTGATGACTCGCAAGGTATATATGTCGAGCATTCCTTACACCAATGTGCTTGTAATGTCGGCCTGACGCCGAAAAGGGTTTATATGAAATGTGCATGATTGCAGATGGTGTTGCCGCCGTTGAAGCTCTTCGGGCAGAGCTAGCCCGGGCCAAGGAGCAGGCCCGGCGTAGTGATGCGGCTGCCGAGAAGGCATCGGCTGATCTAAGAGCCGAACAAGCAGCTCGGCGCCAAAGTGAGGAGAAAATATCCGCACTAGCGCTTGAATTGAAGAATACTACCAGCCGCTGTGAATTCCTTGAGAAGGAGAATAAAGCCAAAATGGTTGAGCTTGATAAGGCCGTACGAGAGGCGAGTGAAGCTCGGTCTGAATCTAGGGCAGCTCGTGAAGAGATTCGGCAGGCTAATGAGATAGCGGCCGGTAAGCCCTTTTTGCTTCATACCAAGTTTGGCGATCCGGACTATGCTCAGCTAAACCAGGTCTGGAGTTCTCCGGCTGAATGTTTGGACTTGCCGAAGAGTTCTTCTGATGCGGCGCAATTTTACCATGCACAAGAGGGGTATGGAACGGAGAAGCTTTTCTGGTCACAATTCGGTGCGTCAAAGCGCCCTCTGTTGCTCAATGAACAGATTTCCCAGTGGGCCGAGCTTCATAGGATACCTGGCAACGCCATGAAGAACGTCATAATCCGGTTGTGGCCAAGTGAGCCTATTCCGAGTAGTTATTTTGGCCTGGTGCAGCGGCTTGTTGACGCAGTGCCACATATCGACGCTGTGAAGCGGTCGGCGTGCATTGAGGGTGCACGGATGGCCTTTGCCCGAGTCAAAACATTTTGGGGAAGGATGAAGGCCATTGATGTTGCGGCGAGGAGTCCACCCAAGGGCCTAGACCATAATGAGCCGGAGCACTATTTTGAAGACGTCTTAGATGCCGCCCCCTTGATAGAGGGTCAATGCTCGAAAGATATAAAGTTCGAGTGATTTATATAATGATGTAACAGACAACTTTATAGTTAATCTATTTATAGACAAGGGACACAAGATTTATACTGGTTCGGGCCACCGTTGTGGTGTAATACCCTACTCCGGTGTGGTGGTGGTGGATTGCCTCTTGGGCTAGGGATGAACACTACAAGGGGAAGAACAGCCTCCTGAGGAGAGGTGTTCTTGTGCTTAGTGAACTTGAGGGTGTGAGGATTCGATCTCCGAATGAGTTGCCTCCTACGGTGGTGGCTAGTCCTATTTAGTGAGCCCCGGTCCTCTTCCCAAATATTGAGCGGGAAGGGATCCCACAACAGCCATTTTGAAAGGGGACAGCTAGTACAGCTTATCCTGAAAAAAGTAGTCTTCGCCTGCTAAAGGCTCTGGTGGTGACGTCGTCTTGGGCTCCATGGTGACCTCTGTCTTGTCGTCATGCTGGTCTTGGTCTCGTTGCACCGATAGGGAAACCTTTGCTTGACGCCTCGGTACTCCTCGCCTGCGCTTGCCCCCTTAGCACCAAAGGGGAAACAAGGACACTGTGCGCGCTGGCGCCCGCCTGGCGCCCGCCTGGCCTTGGTCGTCATGGCTCATGTCATGAGAACCTCGCGAGGTTTGCCTTGCCTTGATCTCTCCACCCCTCACGAGCCAGACTGGTGAGGCCACTCCCGAGGAGGTCTTGTGTCGTCCGCCTCGCGAGGGTCTTGAAAGCTTGTTGGTGAAGATGGGCCGTACGGGCCCACTAGCAGAGCCACGCTGTGGGCCGCACGCAGGCAAGTCTGGGGACCCCCGTTCCCTGAACGCCGATAGCTACCGACCCCGTCCTCCACCGTGGGGGTCGCAGACGAGGCCCGAAGCGGCTCGTCCCCTTTCGGCAGGGGGCTGGGGGCCGGTGCCCGCCCGATTGCCGGCCAGGCCTCGCGAGAGGCCCGGATGAGTGGAGACCCGCCGCTTGAAGAGGAGCCCAGGATCGAAGCCAGCCAGCCACCGCCCGCGATCAGAGGAGGAGCCCTTGGTACGCTGGCCGCGCTCAAGGCAAGGCCGCGAAAGGGAGACAGCGAAGGCACAAGCTCAAGGCACCTTGCTGACAGGCTTGCTTCTCCGGCGGACCCCGCGCTAGGAGCAGCATGCAGGCTTGGGGCTCTCAAAGCTGTCGGGGGAGACAAAGCGAGAGGAGGATGCCCCTCGAGAGACTTCGCGGCATTGGCAGGAGGGATCCCGGGGAACCACCGTCAGGAAGGGAAGCGGCGCACAAGGAATGACAGGGATAAGGTACTTACTCATCAATGGCGATGTACTTCCTCCGCTTCAACGGCCCGAAGGCACTGCTGCTGCAGCTTGGGGATCCCTTCCTCTTGCGGAGCTCCTCAAAGTCCACATGGAGCCGGCCGAAGCGCTGGACGTGGCGACCCTCGCAGGGCGCAACTGGAGAAGCGCCCAAGGAGACGACCTCTGGAGTGCCAGGCTGGAGAGAGCTACTGGGCTCCGCCTCGTGACGACCAGCCGAGGCCTCAGGAGCTTCGGTCTCAGGAGCAACAGACTGCGTCGCCCCCTCAGCTGCCACCCCAGGGCAAGGTTCACGGGTTCCCGAGGATGACGCCTCGGGAGCCTCAAGCAGCATCGACACCTTGGCGCCCGCGCCCCCGGCCTCCAGCGGTGCTTGCCTCCCGGCGTCCACTCTAGGGGCAAGATCAGGGCTGGTGGCAAGGAGAGGAACCACGATGATGGGGTTCTCACGGGGCCCCACAAGGCCGACTGGACGCAGCCCCCACTCATCGAAGGAGGGCATCTTCTATACAAATTCCACCTTGTTCAAGCAGCGGTACAGAAGACAACTCTTCCCTGGCATGTCATCTGGCAACAGGACGCCCGTCAGGACCTCGAGCACCGTTCGCCGCACCTCAAGGGGGAGCCCAGACTCCTGAAGTCTCATGTGGTCCTTGCTGTTGAGCAAGGCCCACATTGGTCGGGAATGGCGCTGAAGCGGAGCGACTCGGCGCCGGACGAAATCCTTCACCACCATAGGCGCAGTCATGCCAAGGTCTTTCAGCCTCTTCAGCCGGAGCCAGACAGAGACAAGGCGTGAATCAGCAAGCCTCTCGTGGCACAAACGAGAGTTGGGAATGGCGGGCGCCGACGGAGAAGAGAGCAGGGGGTTGAGCACGCCGACATCAACGAATACCCACCATGTCCGAAACTCGCTCGTGGATGGTGGAAGCTCGAAGTCGATCCCCGCGCCGGCCGTCGCCGCCACAGCCTGGAAGCTCAGGCATCCCGAGCTCTGTCGGGGATCAATCAGGTGCAACGAGAAGAAGTGGCGGAGAAGAGCCACGGAAGGAGAAATGCCCACCATGGCCTCACAAACAAAGGTGAAGACGGCAAGAAGGGTCATGGATTGGGGATCAAGGTGCAGCATGTGGATCTGGTAATGGGCAAGCACTGCGTTGAAGAAGGCGGAGAAAGGAGGAACCAGGCCAGCCCACAGGGCATCGATGAAGAATGGGACCTCGGTGACTGTCCTGTCGACACGAGCTCGAGACGCGGGCCAGGCCACCGTCCCTCCCCACTCATTGAAGCTGGAGGCGAGCATGGGGCACACCTTGTCCATCGCTTCTTGATTGAGCACCAGCAACCTGCCAACGGCAGGCTCAATGGCCGGAGGTAGTTCGGCGGAGGATTGGGGCTTCTTCCCTTTCTCCGTTCGAGCCGGCACCATGGCAATGGGAGGACTGAGCTCAGATCGGATCGGGAGAAGGGACTGAGCTTCAAGGGAGCGGAAGAATTGGGGGAGTGCGCCGCAACAATGAGAGGGAAACCGTGTAGACCGCGGTGGCTGCCTAGCCATGCGGGTATCAAGGCTGCATGGGGAAGCGGAGATGCCCACGTCCAATCAACCGCCATGTGTCGACCAAGGCCGCAGGCTATTGGGGCCTGCGGCGCTCCGCACTTGCCCTTTGGCTTCACCTCGAAGCCAAGTCCGAGCGCGCCTTGTGCCCGGGGGCTACTGTCGGTGTTCTGGGAACGGGGGTCCCCAGACTTGCCTGCCTGCAGCCCACGGCGTGGCTCTCCAAGCGGGCCCGTATGGCCCATCTTCACTAGTAAGTACTCAAGACCCTCGCGAGGGGCCAAGCCTCACGAGGCGGACGACACAAGACCTCCTCGGGAGCGGCCTCACCAGGCTGGCTCACGAGGGGCAGAGAGATCAAGGCAAGGGGTACCTCGCGAGGTTTCCCGTGACGTAAGCCATGAAGATCAAGGCCAGGCGGGCGCCAGCGATCGCAGTGTCCTCGTTTCTTCTTTGGTGCTAAAGGGGCAAGCGCCGGCGAGGAGTCCCAAGGCATCAAGCAAAGGTTTCCATATCGGTGCAACGAGACCAAGACTAGCAGGACGGCAGGACGGAGGTCATCGTGGAGCCTAAGACGGCGTCACCACCAGAGCCTTTGGCAGGCGAAGACTACTTTTGTCAGGATAAGCTATACTAGCTGTCCCCCTTCAAACTTGGCCGTTGTGGGATCCCTTCCCGCTCAATATTTGGGAAGAGGACCAGGGCCTCTATAAATAGGACTAGCCACCACAGTAGGAGGGGATCGGTTCCATTTTCCATCCTCACACCCACAAGTTCACCGAGCACAAGAACACCTCTCCTCAGGAGGCTGTTCTTCCCTTGTATTGTTCATCCTCAGCCCAGGAGGCAATCCACCGCCACCACACTGGAGTAGGGTATTACACCACAACGGTGGCCCGAACCAGTATAAATCTTGTGTCCTCGTGTTCTTTGGGTTCGGCGAGCTAGTCCGTGAGATCATGGAGTGCGAGAGCTTGGGAGAGGAGAGATCTTCGTGCGCACCCCTGTGTTCGAACCTTGAGGGTTTTGCCGGAACCTAAAATCCGACAGTAGCTGTGTGTTACTTCTCCAACGTATCTATAATTTTTTATTGTTCCATGTTGTTATATTATCATTCTTGGATGTTTTATAATCATTTTATAGTCATTTTATATCATTTTTTGGTAATAACCTATTGACATAGTGCCAAGTGCCAGTTGTTGTTTTCTGCATGGTTTTTACATCGCAGGAAATCAATACCAAATGGAGTCCAAACGCAGCGAACCTTTTTGTACCACAAGACATCTAGTGGGCCGGAGAAGCACCTGGGGGTGCTCCGAGGGGTGCACAACCCACCAGGGCGCGCCTGGGGGCCCAGGCGCGCCCAGGTGGGTTGTGCCCACCTCGGGTGCCCCCTGAACCGCCTCTTTGCTCTGTAAATACCCCAATATTCCAGAAACCCTAGGGGAGTCGATGAAAATCAATTCCAGCCGCCGCAGAGTCCAGAACCACCAGATCAAATCTAGACACCATCACGGAGGGGTTCACCACTTCCATTGGTGCCTCTCCGATGATGCGTGAGTAGTTCTTTGTAGACCTACGGGTCCATAGTTAGTAGCTAGATGGCTTCCTCTCTCTCTCTCTCTCTCTTTTGATTATCAATACAATGGTCTATTGGAGATCCAAATGATGTAACTCTTTTTGCAGTGTGTTTGTTGGGATCGGATGAACTTTGAGTTTATGATCAGATCCATCTTTTTATCCATGAAAGTTATTTGAGTCTTCTTTGATCTCTTATATGCATGATTGCTTATAGCCTCGTATTTCTTCTGCAATATTTGGGTTTTGTTTGGCCAACTTGATATATTTATCTTGCAATGGGAAGAGGTGCTTTGTAGTGGGTTCGATCTTACGGTGCTTGATCCCAGTGACAGAAGGGGAACCAACACGTATGTATCGTTGCTACTAAGGATAAAACGATGGGGTCTATTTCTACATAAATAGATCTTGTCTACATCATGTCATCGTTCTTATTGCATTACTCTTTTTCTCCATGAACTTAATACACTAGATGCATGCTGGATAACGGGTTTTTTTATCGGTTTTGTTTTGTTTTTTCGGTTTTCTTATTTAGCGAGCGTTCGCTCGTTCATTCGTTTTAACGAACACGTTCATCATTTAGTTACAGTTAACGAACGTCCGTTCGTTAAACTATTTGGCAGTTTTCTTTTTCTCGGATTTTCCGCGATTATTTCTGATCGTGATTTCCGATCTGTTTTTCGTTTTGGTTTAACTTTTCGCTCGTTTGTTGGAATCAGGCGATTCAAGCGCCTAGAGTTTCGTCCCGAAACCCTCTTTCTGTTTAACCAACTCAAACAAGTATTTGCTACTGTAAAATTTGACTTAGGTCCAGATTAGTAAACGAAGCTTGTTTCTTTCGCCGTTTGACTTTCGTTGCTTCGTTTGATTCGATTCTTTTTGCACACCGGAGTTCTTAAGTTGAACTTTCTGGTTAGATCTCTTATTTGAGTTTTACCTGTGCATTAGACGAGTACTTATTGTATGCTTGTTTGTTTGCGATAGAGTACCTGGAGTGCGCCGCTTGCTACTTCGAATCCCTAGGTTTCACGGATCATCAGCAAGGCAAGTAACACTTTGATCATACCTCTTTTCATACCCAGTTTTATTGCATTAGATCAATCCTCAAACAATTGCATGATTAGGATCTGATTAAATTGTGGGTTGGGAAGTAGTTGATGAGGTAGAACCTATTGCCCTGTTTATTATCAAACCCTTGGGAGTTACTTCTACGTTTGCTTATATTGCTATGCTATGCTAGTAGACGTGGATTGGGTGAGTGTATCCATGACAGATGTGAGATTCTTAATTAATGGTTCAATTTAAGGTGGCTACTTAAACACACATCTGGGTGGATTGAGGCACCTGGGTATTCCAGCGATTGCCTGTTTTTGTATGGACCGCCACCCAGGCTCAAAGGGATCATGAAATATTCATGCTAGAAACTTCCGTGTGTAGCCACAAGCTATTATGGGCTCTAGCATAGTTGATTAAGTTGTGTGAACTCTTAAAGTGGTAGACTAGCAGATGTAGGGGTTGTAGGTGGTACTGTCTACCCGATCGTAAGGTGCAAACGCTTCTGAAAGACTATGTCTCGGTCATTCGTTTCTCAAACATCATGTAGTGTGAGAATCCCAACGGAGGAGATCGAGTCTTGTGGGGAAAAGTGCACAAACCTCTGCAGAGTGTATAAACTAATCATGGTTAGCGGTGTCCCCGGTTATGGACAACTTGAGTATCTAGTACTTGGATTATCATGTGAATCTCATCATGTTACTTTAATTAATTTTGTTGGGATTAATGTTGAAACTTAATTAGGATTGAGATGGTGTCACCCATTCTCAATGTTTAACAACCACCATGATAGTTAAATAAAATTTATTCCTTTGTAGTAGGGAAAAATTGGCTTTTCGCAAAACTGTAACCATAGAGCTTTCCACCAGCCAAATATGCATGTAGTATAGCATTATTCTGTTCATTACTCTCTATGTGTTACATTGCCAGCATATTCCATGTGCTGACCCGTTTTGGGGCTGCAACGTTTCATGTTGCAGACTTTTCAGACGACGAGTAAGGTGCCTTATGTCGTGTTTCTATACTCAGTGATGCCGTTGGAGTTGATGGACTCGCTTATCTTCCAAGTCTTCCACTGTTATCGTTTTTAGATGGCCTTAAGCTATATTTATTGTATTAAGTTCTCTTTTCAGACATTCAATGTAATAAGTGTGTGATTGCTACTCTGTTATAAATCCTTCGAGTACTGTGTGTGTTAGCATTACTGATCCAGGGATGACACTGATGCACAGAGACTTGACCGTCCGAGGTCTGGTCGCTACAGAATTGGTTTGATACAGTACTTATAGTAGTGATTTGCTTTCTTATACTAACGGATCTCACGAAGGTTTTGTTTGAGTTTTGTGTGATTGAAGTTTTCAAGTTTTGGGTTATCTTGCGATGGATGAAGGAATAAGGAGTAAGAAGAGCCTAAGCTTGGGGATGCCAATGGCACCCCAAGTTATTATCCAAAGATAAGCAAGCAACTAAGCTTGGGGATGCCCCGAGTGGCATCCCCTCTTTCTTCTAACGACCATCGGTATTTTACTCGAAGCTATATTTTTATTCATCACATACTATGTGTTTTGCTTGGAGCATCTTGTATGATATGAGTCTTTGATTGTTTTGTTTTGCTTTTTAAGTCTTGAACTCTTGCTGGACACACCTATTTGAGAGAGCCAAAATAATGCCATGACTTGTTAGAATTGCTCTCTATGCTTCACTCAAATCTTTTTGAGCTATGGATTTGCTCTAGTGCTTCACTTATATCTTTTTGAGCACGGTGTGATTAGTTATTTTTTGAATAAATTCTCTCTTGCTTCACTTAAATTAATTTGAGAGAAAGAATACTATGCTCATGATCTTCACTTATATTTGTTTGAGCTTATCGAAAGCAACACATGCAAATTAGTTCCAAAGTGATAGATATCCAAGAAGGATATAATAAAAACTTTCATCAAGATCATTGGACAAAATAAACTTGATTCCTTGTAATAGTTTTGAGATATGATGATGTGATATGTGAGTCATGTTGATGAGTAATTATGCTAGTAAGAATATTGGTGTTAAGGTTTGTGATTCCCTATGCAAGCACGAAAGTCAATAGTCATGCAATGAAATTACATCCTACTTATGGTGCATTATTAGGTGTTAATTATGCTTAATGCTCGCTTATGAGATTATTCGTTTCTTGGTTGGTCGCTTCCCAATCTTTTGCTAGCCCTCATTTTGCACTAAGTATGATCACTACTTGTGCATCCAAAAACCTTTAAACCAGTTTTGCCACATGAGTCCACTATATCTACCTATATGCGGTATTCTTTTGCCGTTCTAAGCAAATTTGTATGTGCCATCTCTAATTTTCAAAATAAACTTCTCTTTTGTGTGTTCGTACCACTCGCGAGGCGGTGAGGGGTGGCTAATGTTTTCCATGCTAGATGTTTTATTCTCACGATGAGTGTTTATTCACTTGTCATTGCACAAGAGTAAGGCAAAGGTGTTAGGGATGCCCAGTCCCGAAATAAAAAATGAATTTACTTTATGTTGTCAAATAATAAATTCCTTGGAAAGTGTTGGTATGGAGGGCACCCGTGGATACGGTTAGCCATGGAAAGTGAAACTATGGTGGAAAAAGGAATAAACTTTATTTTCTGTTTGGGAACCGCCTATGATATATCTAGCATGGAAAGTGTTGGACACTCTAAGTCGTTTTCGTTGGTGGGAAAGGCACACCTCCCAAAATATTTTTATCTCTAAGTTTTTCGCTTTGAGCTCTAGCACCTCAACAAATCCCTACTTCCCTCCGCGAAGGGCCTTTCTTTTACTTTATGCAATTTTTTTAATTTGAGTCTCCATCCTCTCTTATAAAAGCACCAACTAGGAGGCACTATGACCGTACTTGAGTATTGGGTGTAGCTAATATGCGAGTGTGTTTCATGAATGGATCAATGATTGAGCATGATGGGCTAGGGATAACTTATTTTAGCATTGATATTTTGAAATACATGGTTGCTTGTTGATATGCTTGAGTATTTAAGTCATCATGTCACAACTAGACTATTGCTTTGAATCATATAAAAGTCCAAATGTGCATGCTATAAAGAAAATAATATGAGATCACATGTTAGGCAGCATTCCACATCAAAAATTCTATTTTTATCATCTACGTACTCGAGGACGGGCAGGAATTAAGCTTGGGGATGCTGATATGTCTCCAACATATCTATAGTTTTTTATTGTTCCATGTTGTTATATTATCATTCTTGGATGTTTTATAACCATTTTATAGTCATTTTAAATCATTTTTTGGTACTAACCTATTGACATAGTGCCAAGTGCCAGTTGCAGTTTTATGCATGTTTTTTACATCGCGGGAAATCAATACCAAACGGAGTTCAAACACAGCAGAACTTTTTCGAGATTTTTTTGGACCAGAAGACATCCAGTGGGCTGGAGAAGCACCTGGGGGTGCTTCGACGGGAGCACAACCCACCAGGGCGCACCTAGGTGGGTTGTGCCCACCTCGGGTGCCCCCTGAACCGCCTCTTTGCTCTATAAATACCCCCAATATTCCAGAAACCCTAGGGGAGTTGACGAAAATCAATTCCAGGCACCACAGAGTCCAGAACCACCAGATCCAATCTAGACACCATCACGGAGGGTTTCACCGCTTCCATTGGTGCCTCTCCGATGATGTGTGAGTAGTTCTTTGTAGACCTACGGGTCCGTAGTTAGTAGTTACTCCCTCCGTTCCGAAATAGATGACTCAACTTTGTACTAACTTTGTACTAGAGTTAGTACAAAGTTGGGTCATCTATTTTGGAACGTAGGGAGTGATAACCCACAAGTATAGGGGATCGTTTGTAGCCTTTTTCGATAAATAAGAGTGTCGAACCCAACGAGGAGCTAAGGGTAGAACAAATATTCCCTCAAGTTCTATCGACCACCGATACAACTCTACGCACACTTGACGTCTGCTTTATCGAAAACAAGTATGAAACTAATTTGTAGGAGTGATGCTAGAACTACTTTGCAAAAATAAAACTAGAAGTACTTTGCAAGATAATAAAAGTTAGATGTTTAGTAAAAGGGTTTGTGTCAACAAGAAAGTTATTTGTCCCTAGGCAATCGATAACAAGTACCGGTAATCATTCTTGTAATTTTATATGAGGGAGAGGCATGAGCTAACATACTTTCTCTACATGGATTATATGCACTTATGATTGGACCCCTAGCAAGCATCTTCAACTACTAAAGATCATTAAGGTCGTGAAACCCAACCATAGCATTAAGTATCAAGTCCTCTTTACTCCCATACGTCATACCCCACTTACTCGGGTTTAAGCTTCTGTCACTCTCGCAACCCACCATAAGCGAACCATGAACATATTGCAACACCCTACAGCGTGGGCACCTCACATTTGCGCGAGAACGGAGGGCACCATAGGACAGCACCATGAATAAAATATACAATCATACCAACCAAGATCACGATTAACCCACAGGACAAAAAGGATCTACTCAAACATCGTAGGATAGCCAAATATCATTGGGAAATAATATATGGAGTTGAGCACCATGTTTAAGTAGAGATTACAGCGGGGAGAAGGGGTGCTACACCGCTGCATAGAGGGGGAGAGAGTTGGTGTTGACGGTAGCAAGATTGTTGATGTAGATCGCCGTCCCGATCGTTTCCCTGGCGGCACTCCGGCGCCACCGGAAGCGAGGGGAGAGAGCCCCCCTCCTTCTTCTTCTTCCTTGGCCTCCCCCTAGATGGGAGGAGAGTTCCCCCTCTGGTCCTTGGTCTCCATGGCGGCGGAGGGGCGGGAGCCCCTCCGAGATTGGATCTCCCTCTCTGTTCTCTTCTGTTTCGCGTTCCCTGATCTGGCTGAAAACCGTTTCTTATATTCCGGGAGATCAATAACTCCGATTGCGCTGAGATTTTAACACAATTTTTTTCCGGATATAAGCTTCCTTGCACCCAAAGTAGAGCTCCAACCGACGTTCGGGGAGGGCACAACCCACCACCACGCGCCAGGGGCCTCTGGCGCGCCCTGGTGTCTTGTGGGCTGTGTGGGCCTCCGTTTGTGGTGATTCCAACTCCCAAACATCACATATATTCCAAAATAATTCTCTGTGAAATTTTATTACATTTGGACTTCATTTGATATGGATTTTCTGCGATACAAAAAACATGCAAAAAAACTGGAACTGGCACTGGGCACTGGATCAATAGGTTAGTCCAATAAATCATATAAAAAGGTGCCAAAAATATGTGAAAGTTGTATAATATTGGCATGAAACAATCAAAAATTATAGATATGATGGAGACGTATCGGCATCCCCAAGCTTAATTCCTGCTCGTCCTCGAGCAGGTAAATGATAAAAAAGATAATTTTTGATGTGCAATGCTACCTAGCATAAACTTGATCATATATCTAGTCATGGCATGAATATTAAGACATAAGTGATTCAAAGCAATAGTCTATATTTTGACATAAAGACATCAATGCTCAGGCATCCCAACAAACAATCATGTCTTTCAAAATATCAACGCTAAAGAAAGCTATCCCTACAAAATCATATAGTCTTGTCATGCTCTGTCAACTTAACACAAAGTATTTATCATGCACAACCCCGATGACAAGCCGAGCAATTGGTTCATACTTTTTAACGCGCTTCAGCTTCTTCAACCCTCACGCAATACATGAGCGCAAGCCATGGATATAACACTACGGGTGGAATAGAGTATGATGATAGGGGTAAATATAAAGAAGACAAAAACGTAAGAAAGTCTCACATCGACGCGGCTAACCAACGGGTTATGGAGATGCCCATCAATCGATATCTATGCGAGGAGTAGGGATTGCCATGCAACGAATGCACTAAGAGATATAAGTGTATGAAAGGTCAATATGAAACTAAGTGGGTGTGCATCTAATCCTATAATGAAAAAATCCCACTAGTATATGAAAGTGACAACATAGGAGTCTCTCTATATGAAAAACATGGTGCTACTTTGAAGCACAAGTGTGGTACAGGATACTAACAATGCCCCTTCTCTCTTTTTTTTCTTTTTTTTTCTTTCTTTCTTTTTTTCTTTTTTTCTTTTTTTTCTTTTTCTTTTTCTCTCATTGTCCGGAGTCTCATCCTGACTTGTGGGGGAATCATAGTCTCCATCATCCTTTCCTCACTGGGGCACTGCTCTAAAAATGAATAATGATGATCATCACACTTCTATTTACTTATAACTCAAAAGAAATAAAAATTACAACTCTATACCTATGACAAAATTTGACTCTATATGAATGCCTCTGGCAATGTACCAGGATGTGCAATGATCTAGCGTAACACGTATGAAAAATGATGAATGGTGGATGAGCCACAACTACTATGTCAGCTATATGATCATGCAAAGCAATATGACAATGAATGCTCAAGTCTTCAAACGAAAGCGGTGGAAGTTGCATGGCAATATATCTCGGAATGGCCATGGAAAAGCCATAATAGGTAGGTATGGTGGCTGTTTTGAGGAAGATATAATAAGGCTTATGTGTGATAGAGCGTATCATATCACGGGGTTTGGATGCACCTGCGAAGTTTGCACCACGTCTCGAGGTGAGAAAGGGCAATGCACGGTACCGTACAGGCTAGCAAATTGTGAAAAGGTAAGAGTGCGTATAATCCATGGACTCAGATTAGTCATAAAGAACTCATATACTTATTGCAAAAGTTTATTAGCCCTCGAAGCAAAGTACTACTGTGCATGCCCCTAGGTGGATAGATTGGTAGGAAAAGACCATCGCTCGTCCCCGACCGCCACTCATAAGGAAGACAATCAATAATAAATCATGCTCCAACATCATAGCATAATGAGAGACTATACGTGCATGCTTCAGGAATCACAAACCTTAACACCAATATTCTTACTAAACACAGCCATTTACTAGTACCTCCCACATAGTATCATCTCTATGTCGCAAAACTATTGCAAGGAATCAAACATATCATATTCAGTGATCTATAAGTTTATGTAGGATTTTATGACTAACCATGTAATTGACCAATTCCTTTTGACTCTCTAAATAGATATAAGTGAAGCATGAGAGTTTAATTGTTTCTACAAAAGACCATGCTCTAACAAATATAAGTGAAGCAAAAGAGCATTCTATAACCAACGGTTTTCTATGTGAAGAGAAACAGGCAATCCAAACTTCAAATGATATAAGTGAAGCACATGAAGCATTCTATAAAGCCACACTCAGAAGATATAAGTAGAGTGCAATGAGCATTCTATAAATCAACCATGGACTATCTCATATCAGCATGGTGCATAAAACAAAAATGAAAACTAAATGCAAAAGACGCTCCAAGATTTGCACATATCACATGAACGAAACAAAACCGAAAACATACCGATACTTGTTGAAGAAAGATGGGATGCCTTCCGGGGCATCCCCAAGCTTAGACGCTTGAGTCTCCTTGAATATTTACTTGGAGTGCCTTGGGCATCCCCAAGCTTGAGCTCTTGCCTCTCCTCCTCCTCCTCATATCGAGACCTCCTCGATCTTTGATCACTTCATCCACACAAAACTCAACAGAAACTTTTAGTGGCGGGGTTAGTGAATATGGCAGTCAAATCCCATCATGTACTGCTATAACATTATCGTATAATTATAATCAAACATTATCCACTGTACGCTATCACAATTCTATGGCCCCAAGTCAAAGGAGGCTCAACAAAATTTCAAACATATGCAAATAATGAAGCTATAACAGCAATCTGTGAAAACAGGACAGTCTGTAAAGATCTGAACATTCACCATACTTCTATAACTCTAAAAATTCTGAAAAATTAGGACGAAATAAAAAATTTGTATAGCAAGACTGTGCAAAAAGTTTCAAAATTTTATCACGTTCCAGTGAATTTAAACAATTGTATTTCTGGGAACAAAAGTTTCTGTTTTTGCACCGCACAAACCAACAACCAATCTACTCATCCTAAAGGCAAATATTGGCACATTATTTTATAATACAATGGAATTGTACAAGGGGATAATTATTTTTGTTGAAAAGTTTCTGTAATTAAGATTCACAATGTTTCCGTGAGCATGAACAAAGTTCAAGGAGCTCCCCCACTTCAACAATGCTTGTCTCTCTCACTTTCACTTTCCTTTTTGAAAAGTTTTGTGCTCCCCTCTATATTTTTTTGTTTTTAAACTTTATAAAATCACTCAACAGAAATAAATGACTCTCTAAAACTTCCGGGTTGTCTCCCTGGCAGCGCTTTCTTTAAAGCCATTAAGCTAGGCATAAAGTACTCAAGTAATGGATCCACCCAGATCCCAAGGTATATCAAAGCCAATTTTAATTAGCAATGATTTGGCATTTAGTAGTGAGCACAAAGCAACATATATCATGAAATGGCGAAGTCTAACTCTCTTCCTATGCATTGGCATGTCATACTAGAATAATTCATGCACATCAAGTAAAGGCCAATACATAGCATAAGCAGTTTCTTGCAATTTTAACATGTAGGATACATAGAGAGGTGGAGATATAGTTCCTCTCTCATAATAATTGCAAGTAGGAGCAGCAAGCACATGCATATTACATTCATCAAAATCATCATGTGCAACGGTAAAAGGCAACCCATCAATATAATCCTTAACAAGAGCAAACTTCTCCGATATAGTGTAGTTCGGAGAATTCAAAAAGATAACAGGACTATCATGTGTGGGTGCAATAGCAACAATGTCATTCTTAACATAAGGAACTATAGCAAGTTCATCTCCATAAGCATAATTCATATTGGCATCTTGGCTACAAGCATAACAAGCATCAAGTTCATCAAAAAGGGATATTTAAAATGAATCAACGGGATCATAGCAATTATCATAGCATTCATCCTTCGGTAAGAACGAAGGGGCATTAAATAATGTATGAGTTGAAGAGTTATTCTCATTATAAGGTGGGCACGGGTAGCTAATCCGCTCTTCCTACGTTTGTTCTTCGCTCTCCTCATCATCATTTTCATCCAATGAGCTCGGAGTTTCATCAATTTCTTCTTCCATAGACTCCTGCAAAATGCCTGTTTCTTCTTGGACAGCGGGGGAGTCCTCAGTATATGGTTTAACATAGGCATTAGAAGCATAATTATCATAACAATATTTAAGTATGGCAAGACTTTCAGATCTGTAAAGAGTAGCATCATACTTTTCAATCAAAGAAGCAATTTCATAAGCACCCTTAAAAGCAAGAAATTCTTCAATTTGTTCAGTATCAAAGTAATTATAAACACCTTTGGCATAAGAAGATACAATTCCATTATCCATAAACTCACATTGGTAGGGAAGGTGTTTCTTAGGGTCTTCAAAACAACAAGTAAAATCATATAATTCACATAAATTCTAAGCATAGCATTGCATAGTATTAATTTGATGCTATAAAAGTTTCCCTTTTTGAGATAAACGGTGTCGCACAAAACAAGCATGCTCATATAATGATTTTCCCTCCACTAAGCTAGTTGGGTTTTCAGCACGAGCACAAATGGATCGAAGATGATCCAAGTCGAAAGCTTCAGTACTATGATAGATTTTGGGTGGTTCTTCAACCATTGGTTTAGTAGGTACAACTAGTTTTTTTTGGTATTTTGCGTTTCCTACCCATAACTAAAGATAGAGAACAACTTAGAACAGGAAATAAAAACTACTTGGTGATAAAGCAAACAAGCACACACGAGAATATTCACCCCATGCTATTACTCCCCGGCAATGGCGCCAGAAAAGGTCTTGATAACACACAAGTATAGGGGATAGTTTGTAGCCTTTTTTGATAAATAAGAGTGTCGAACCCAACGAGGAGCTAAAGGTAGAACAAATATTCCCTCAAGTTCTATCGACCACCGATACAACTCTACGCACACTTGACGTCTTCTTTACCGAAAACAAGTATGAAACTAGTTTGTAGGAGTGATGCTAGGACTACTTTGCAAGAATAAAACTAGAAGTACTTTGCAAGATAATAAAAGTTAGATTTTTAGTAAAGGGGTTTGTGTCAACAAGAAAGTTATTTGTCCCTAGGCAATCGATAACAAGTATCGGTAATCATTCTTGTAATTTTATATGAGGGAGAGGCATGAGCTAACATACTTTCTCTACTTGGATTATATGCACTTATGATTGGACCCCTAGCAACCATCCGCAACTACTAAAGATCATTAAGGTCGTGAAACCCAACCATAGCATTAAGTATCAAGTCCTCTTTACTCCCATACGTCATACCCCACTTACTCGGGTTTAAGCTTCTGTCACTCTCGCAACCCACCATAAGCGAACCATGAACATATTGCAACACCCTACAGCGTGGGCCCCTCACATTTGCGTGAGAATGGAGGGCACCATAGGATAGCACCGTAAATAAAATATACAATCATACCAACCAAGATCACGATTAACCCACAGGACAAAATGGATCTACTCAAACATCATAGGATAGCCAAATATCATTGGGAAATAATACATGGAGTTGAGCACCATGTTTAAGTATAGATTACAGCGGGGAGAAGGGGTGTTACACCACTGCATAGAGGGGGAGAGAGTTGGTGTTGACGGTAGCAAGATTGTTGATGTAGATCACCGTCCTGATCGTTGCCCCAACGGCACTCCGGCACCACCGGAAGCGAGGGGAGAGAGCCCCACTCCTTCTTCTTCTTCCTTGGCCTCCCCCCTAGATGGGAGGAGAGTTCCCCCTCTTGTCCTTGGTCTCCATGGAGGCGAAGGGGCGCTAGCCCCTCCGAGATTGGATCTCCCTCTCTGGTCTCTTCTGTTTCGTGTTCCCCTGATCTGGCCGAAAACCGTTTCTTATATTCTGGGAGATTTGTAACTCCGATTGCGCTGAGATTTTAACACGATTTTTTTGGATATAAGCTTCCTTGCGCCCAAAGTAGAACTCCAACCAACGTTCGAGGAGGGCACAACCCACCACCATGCGCCAGGGGCCTCTGGCGCGCCCTGGTGTCTTGTGGGCTGTGTGGGCCTCTGTTTGTGGTGATTCCAACTCCCAAAAATCACATATATTCCAAAATAATTCTGCGTGAAATTTTATTGCATTTGGACTTCGTTTGATATGGATTTTTTGCGATACAAAAAACATGCAAAAAACTGGAACTGGCACTGGGCACTGGATCAATAGGTTAGTCCAATAAATCATATAAAAGGTGCCAAAATATGTGAAAGTTGTATAATATTGGCATGAAACAATCAAAATTATAGATACGGCGGAGACGTATCAGGGAGTAGATGGCTTTCTCTCTCTCTCTCTCTTTTGATTATCAATACAACGGTCTCTTGGAGATCCGTATGATGTAACTCTTTTTGCGGTATGTTTGTTGGGATCGGATGAACTTTGAGTTTATGATCAGATCTATCTTTTTATCCATGAAAGTTATTTGAGTCTTCTTTGATCTGTTATATGCATGATTGCTTATAGCCTCGTATTTATTCTCCGATATTTGGGTTTTGTTTGGCCAACTTGATCTATTTATCTTGCAATGGTAAGAGGTGCTTTGTAGTGGGTTCGATCTTACGGTGCTTGATCCCAATGACAGAAGGGGAACCGACACGTATGTATCGTTGCTACTAAGGATAAAATGATGGGGTCTATTTCTACATAAATAGATCTTGCCTACATCATGTCATTGTTCTTATTGCATTACTCTGTTTCTCCATGAACTTAATACACTAGATGCATGCTGGATAGCAGTCGATGTGTGGAGTAATAGTAGTAGATGCAGGCAGGAGTCGGTCTACTAATCTTGGACGTGATGCCTATATAATGATCATTGCCTGGATATCGTCATGATTATTTGAAGTTCTATCAATTTCCCAACAGTAATTTGTTTGCCCACCGTTTGCTATTTTTCTCGAGAGAAGCCACCAATGAAACCTACGGCCCCGGGTCTCTTCTTTAATATATTTGCCTTTGCAATCTACTTTTCCTTTGCTTTTATTTTTAGATCTATTAAACCAAAAATACCTTGCTGCAATTTATTTTATTTGGCATTCGATCTATCAATATTTACTACTCTCTCACGTCCGTTTGCCTATCTCGGGCACCGTTACCCGAAATGGATTGACAACCCCTTTTACACGTCGGGTTGCGAGTATTTGTTATTTGTGTGCAGGTGTTGTTTATGTTGTGTTGCTTGGTTCTCCTACTGGTTCAATAACCTTGGTTTCATCACTGAGGGAAATACCTACCGCTGCTGTGTTGCATCATCCCTTCCTCTTTGGGGAAATACCGACGTAGCTTCAAGCCGCCATCACTGTGCTGCATCATCCCTTCCTCTTTGGGGAAATACCGACGTAGTTCAAGCCGCATCAAAAGGAATTTCTGGCGCCGTTGCCGGGGAGACATCACAACATCTACCAGGTTCCTAATCACAAATCTCATCTCCTTGCAATTTACATTATTTTCCATTTGCCTCTTGTTTTCCTCTCCCCCACTTCACAAACATTTGTCGTTTTATTCGCACTCTTTTTCGTTTCCCGTTTTCTCGTCTGATCTGTTTTTGTGTGCAATCTTGTTGACCACTTTTTGACGTTATGGATAGTTCTTCCTCTCTTGCGTGCACTCCCGAGAACGAGGTTCTCAACTTTAAACAAAGGGGAGGGGACAATTTAAAAGATGCTTGGTATAGGATTTGCGATGCTCATAATAGATCTATCCGTAAGCAATCTACTGTTCTTCTTCTTCATTGTTTTTATGTGGGCATCACCACTTGGTATAGATTCATCCTAGATACGATTACCGATGGAAATTTCTTGATGTGTCCCTCTATTGATGCTTTTAATTCCATGGGAAATTTAGTGGGTTCACCATCGCTTATGATTAATGAAACAACTTTGACTCTCGAGCATGTTATGGAAAGACTAGATGATATTGAAAAGAAAATGCTTACCGAAGAACCTTTTTAAAACTTGGATAAAAAGATGCATAATTTTGCTACTAAAATTGGGCCAAAAGCGGGAGAGGCTTTTAAGTTGCTAAAAGAAAAAGGAACTGTGATTCATGAAAGAATTGTAGAAAGACCGTCTCGGATTGATAAACTGGAAGAAATCTTTAGTAATCTAAGCATGGCTTTTGCTTCTACTAAAACTATCGAAAAAACTCCCGTAAAAATTGGCAAGACTACTCAAGTTACTAAAAACAAGGGTGCAACTTCTAGTAATAATAAAGGAGATCTTAAAATGATTAGTATTCACCCGGATTTGTTGAAATTATAAGAGATCCTTTGTGCAAGAATGAGTTCCTTAAACTTATTCCTAGGAGTATTGTCATTGAAAATTATATGCTAAATCCTTGAAGAATTTCTAGTGTTTGATTGAAGATTTGGAAACTAAAGATGACAACACTTAGATCCTCGCATTATGTCGTGGGTTTAGCACATCAGATGTCCTAGTGTGAGGACTTAGTTGTGGAGCCATCGCACCAGGTTAGCTTAGAGGGGTTAAACGGGACAAATGACACGGGAGTTTATACTGGTTCGTCCCCTAGCGGTGAAGGTAAAGGCCTAATCCAGTTTGAGGTGATATTGCTTATGTCTCGATTACCAGGGAGCGAATATGCATGACCTAGCTTTCGATCTGTTCTCTCTTGCCCTAAGTCGCCGCCGGGTCATCCCTTTATATACACAGGTCAACGCCCGGCGGCTTACAGAGTCCCGGCCGGCTCATAAACAATGTGTCCGGCCTGGTGACTAACTGCACATGCCTTATCATACAAGTTACACATATATGACGGTTTACAATTGTTTGGGCCTTAAGTCGCCTTTGGGCTCCGGGCCTTTTAAGATTCTGCATAATAGACTACCGCCTTAAGCATCTTCATGGGCTTTGTCTTGATAAACCGCTAGGGACTTAACCCGGCCCCTCCTGGGCGGGCTAACCCAATAGTTATATCCCCAACATTAGGCCCCAGGTTGATTTGAACTTGTTCATATCAATCTTCAACACTTAGGAAAAGTTCCTTCCTCATTACCTTTGCAAATCTTGTAACTCGCCGTGACGTCATCTTCTAGGTTCTTGATAACCCGTCGTGACGTCATCTGTCATTAATATTGCACAAGGCCCAAATTTTAATAAATCTTCTCTTTAATGAATCTCCGAAAAATGCGGCATTTGTACCGGTCACATTCGTTTTTTGGCCTCCTCGATTCCCGTGCCTGTCACTTATCTATCTGCCTTATAAATAGGGCCGGGGGTCCCTTTTCCTTTTCCCCCTTGCCTCTTCATCTCCGTCTTCTTCCTCACGACGCCTGAACCCTCGAGCTCCGCTGCGACCGTCGACCTTCGCTTCTGCCTCGACAACGGCCACCGCATCAACCTAACCTTGTCCAGATTTCGTCCGCGCACCTCCGCTGTGCATCAGCCCTGGTACATCTTCCTTTCCTCCTTTCTTATAGATCTCATTAGGGTTTTCCGACATTCATCGAGGTTCGTCCTCGTTCTTGGCTATAACCCTCCTTTTTTATTTGTACTTGGTGCTCCCCGTATGCCGTAGCAGACGTAGCAATCCTTTTTATTATTTAGAATATCTCCTCTGTATCAGAAAAACCAATCTGGACCATGAACTGCTCAAGCACTGATACTTTAGGTCTGAATATTTTTGTATTAACTGAAATGCGTTAGATCCGAAATCATAGCATCAATCTGCGAAACCTGTTTTTCTCAGCACTTAGATTTTTCATCCCCGGATCTGTCCTTTCAATATTTGTATGGGCGGCTTAACTCAGAAATAGTAACCCGCCAGGTATCATTAGTCCCCTTTTAAGCCACCAATGGTTCCTTGTAACTCTGCAATGTCAATCTCCGTCTTAACGCCTATATATGCTTCTTTATTGTTTCCCTGTTAACCATAAGTCGGCTTAATCATGTAACCTTGAACCGGCTTAACCTTTCTTTCAGATCATTGGTAAGATGGCTAAGATATGTACGTCTTGCAATTGGGTCAAATCCCGAGTTACCGAAGAAGATTTGAACAACTTTGTTGCTACTGGCGCTTTAGCCAAAAAAGAGATCATCCATTGGAGAGCTCCTGGTGGGGAAATTCCTCCTCAACCCAAAGATGGAGAAATAATTGTTTTTGCTGACCACTTGGGTCGAGGGTTCAGTCCACCCGGCTCAAAAAAATTTCATGATGTGCTGCATTTCCTTCAACTTCACCCTCAAGACATCGGACCCAACTCCGTGTCCAACATCTGCAACTTCCAAGTATTTTGCGAAGCTTATCTTCAAGAGGAGCCTATAGTTGACTTATTCAGGAAATTCTATTACTTGAACTGCCAAACAGAGTTCTTCGATGGGCCATGTCAAGAACCTGGTGGAGTCTCCATTCAGAAGAGGAAGGACGTCAGCTTTCCCCATGCTAAACTACATAGTCACCCCAAAGACTGGAACCAAACTTGGTTTTATTGTCAAGATACATCTCCAGTCGGTGAGAATCCTCTGTCGGGTTACCATGAACACCGACTTAGCAACACACATCCGCTCCCCCAACGGCTCAACTTGAGGGAAAGGGCCAAATACTCACAAGCCTTTTCAAAGCTAAGAGCCTTTATGGCCAACGGCTTAACTGGCGTCGACTTTTCTCGGTGCTGGATATCTTGGAGTATCTTGCCATTAAGCCGCCGCCCCGGCTTAATGTGTGAATATACTGGTGACGTAAACCATCCTCAACGCCATTGTAACATTCAGCTGTCTAATGCAAAAATCACTGAAGCCACCAAGAAGCTGCTAAATGAATCTGTGAAAGAGTGCAGCAAAACCGGACTTAGTCCGTTCTGTTCTTTCAACCAGCCGCCAGCTGTAAGAATTTCCATCTTATGCTTAATCCATATTTTGATATCTACTTATGATCTTCTCAATCTTCACAGGTTGATGATCCATTTTGGAAGAGTAGAACACGGGATAAACCGGCAAAATCGGTTCATGTGAAAACCAAGGCCGTCAAGAAAACCACCAAGAAGACTACTGAGTCTGCTGATGAAAACAAGGATAATGAGTCAGAGGTAGAACTTGACTCTCTTGGCTCCTTTTTTAAACATCTCATTGACAATGATTGTTATCAAGATGACGCAGAGGCCAGCCGTGCAGGTGACACAGAGGTAATTACTCTTTCTTCCGGCCCAGAACCTCTGCCAACACAGAAAGCCCGACAAACAAGCCGGAAAGTAAGCTTTTCTCACCCTCTAGCTCACTTGGATCCCAAATTTCTTTTGAAGAAACAGCAACATGAAGCTCGCCGAGTCACTCGGCATAGTGGTGGTCAGATTACTTCTTCTGGCTTACCAAACATGCCGGTTCGCAAACGCTGCCTAGAGGTCCTTCAAATTTCTGATACATTTTACCCCAAGGCAGGTCACTTCCGACAGCCTCTTAACCCGTCTGATTCACACTATCAGGGAACTTCTCGTTCTTCCTCTGGTGAGTCATTAGGGACACAAATCCCGGCTTTTAAAACTGTACCTGGGTAAGGATACCTTTTAACCATTCATACCTTATGGTCTGTTAATTATACTGACCTCTTGACATTTCTCATTATCAGGGGCCAAGCCAAACCCAGCAAGAAAACCAAACTAACTAAGCCGGCCAACGATGTTAATCTGTCTGAGCCGGAGAAGCAACCAGAGTCTCCTCATCCTCATCCATCTGCAGAAGCCACCATTGACAATTCACCTCTGGAGGATCAAGAAGCTTCCATGGACCATGTGGATGTTGAGCCGACTATCTCTAAGCCGCCAAGCCCAATCAAACCTGCCGAGGAGAAGATTGATGATGTTGTTGTCACCGGCTTTGGATTCACAGCTCCGGGTCAGCCTAACGTCTTATCCAAGTATAGGGCTAAGGAAGAAATTTCTGCTGAAGATAAAGGCAAGTGGAAAACTGACTTGGCAAGCTATACTCATTTCAGTGCTCAAGATCTCCACTCGGGCTATTTAAATCGTCTATACACCATCCGTGACTTTGAAGCCGGCTTAGTGAACCTGATGAAGGAGCGCTATGAGGTAAACACTGCAATTCCTTGTTACCTGAATATCCTTCCCCTTAGCCGCCAAGTTTATTGGACATGACTAGAATAACATGTGTTGTAAACTTCAACAGCTGCATAGATCAATTCCCGTAGTCCCCAAGGGTCGGCTTAACAAATATGCTAAGTCGAGACTAAAAATTTTGTAAAAATCCAGAATCCCAGTCATAACCTTCGTAAGTCGGATCATCATTATTTTTCCGGGTCAGCAAATGAAGCCATGTTTTGAAAAGCAATACACATTAGCCCCCAAGTGCCAAGTAGAATACTTGTATTGTACTTGGGACTTCACCAATGTTTTGAAGAAGCAATAGACATTAGCCCCAAGTGCCAAGCATAGTACTTGTATTGTGCTTGGGACTTCAATTAGACTTATTGCCATCTTATATACTGTGTACTTTTGTAGACTGAACTTAGCAGCAAAGAAACACAAGTCGCCGACCTTGAAGAAAACATCAAGTCTCAACAAGCAGAAACCTCGAAGGCCAAGGATGAACTGACTAGTGCCTTAGCAGCAATGGAGAAATTGAAAGAAAGCTTCAAGGCTAAACAAGCAGGTTGGGAGACAAAGAAAGCAGCTCTGTTGAAAAGGGCTGAAGATGCTGAAGCGGCCCTTGAGCCGATATCTTCAGAGCTTGCCGGCTTAAAACAGCAAATTAACGCCATGACTGCTGCCGTTTTTGGTAAAATAACCTTTTTAATTTCTGAACATATGCTTATTTCAATATGCTCCCGGCTTACCACATTCTTGATGACACAGGATCACGGGTTACCCATCTTGGCGCAGACATGCGGAGAAAACTGAAAGCTGCATATACGCTTATAGAACAGTTGTACACTAGCGCGCAACGGGTGATCTGCACAGCTGCTCACAACAAACCGGCTCCAACCCTTATCAAGGATACGTTGGACAAGCTATATATGCTGCCTACACGGATTGAAGAGTTGAAAAATCACATGCCCGAGCCGGTGCCCTTACTGCACTAACCCGGGCCAAAGCGTGGCTAGTTGAGCTTGAACCGGTAGACTTGGCCAACGGCTGCCCGAGCATAAAAGAAGATGGGTCACCCTTTACTGCAGATGACTTCGCCGCTCTTACGAGGGAAATGTGTACTTTAGCTAGCAAACTGGCTGAGGAAACTGATCTTACACATTACCAACTAGTTTATGATGCCAACAATAAGAAGGTGAAGGCGCTGGCTCATGATGCTTCGGACCTGACTCCCCCGATCCATAAGCACACTTATGCCCCTGATGTTGATCCATCCACACTTATAAGTGATGAAGCTGTATTTAGAGCATTAACTGGGATCAACTAGTCGACCACCAACTTCCAGCCATTGGGTGAAGAGGAGGCAGATGAACCAGTGCTGGATGAGCCACAACCTTCAACACAACAAGACCAGGAGTCGTAAGCCGTTGGCCGGTTTAACAGCCGCTTTCTGTGAAAACTGCTAAAACAATTATTCTTGTGGGGCACTTGGTGCCGTTGTAATAGGCTTTAGTTAAACTCTTAATCTACCATGCCATCGTGCATGTCTTGTTCTGTGTGATACTTTTAAGCCGGCAATATTTGAAGATCTGCCACATATGTTTATGAGTTCATCAATTGTGTGCGTCAGACTTATTGATTGTACCTGCACACAAACACATGACAAAAATTCTGCAATATGTGATTAAACTGCCGGCTTACCATACCAAAGCAGTTAGGGTGATAACCCAAAACTTAGAAGACAATACTTCTGATTACTTAATATCATCTACTGGCGACATATCATCGAAGGTCGGGCCGGGTTATCATGAACCTCAGATGTGCTCAAATATGAGATGTAATAGTTGAGGCTACATGGCCTGAATCATTGTTAAATCATACGTCAAGATAAATCCAAAAAATGTTCCAAAAAACAAATAAAGCAAGAAAACGAGGCCTTCAAAGGCCGCCAAGCCAAATATAAGCCAGACCAAGAAGGATATTCAAAGGCCATAAGTGTTAGTATTGAGCCGGTTAAAAGGGATGTTTTACAGCTATGCTTCGAATACGAGCAGGAAGCCCCCAAATAACTGTAATTGTGGCATTGCGCCGATCAAGAGGGATATTCACAGCTATGATTCGAATACGATCAAGAAGCCCCCAAGTGACCATAATTGTGGCATTGCGCCGATCAAGAGGGATATTCATAGCTATGATTCAAATACGATCAGGAAGCCCCCAAGTGACCATAATTGTGGCATTGCGCCAATCAAGAGGGATATTCACAGCTATGATTCGAATACAATCAGGAAGCCCCCAAGTGACCATAATTGTGGCATTGCGCCGATCAAGAAGGATATTCACAGCTATGATTCGAATACGATCAGGAAGCCCCCAAGTGACCATAATTTTGGCATTGCGCCAATCAAGAGGGTAGTAACGCTATGTTCTCTTTGGTGAATACACCTATGTTTGAACAGGAAGCTCCCAGATGATCTTTCTGTAATAAAAAGACTCATTATTCTTAAAATGAAATGACAGAGGCCCTGATTTACCAGGGATGCCGACTTTATTATAATCATCATGATATATACACTGTCAAGATATGTACATTGTAAGAGTCGGTGGCTCAAGTATAGTAAGGCTGAAGATGAGCAATATTCCACGGCCGATGGGTCTCCTCCTCTGACTTACGTGAATCTTTGTGTTCTCGAATATCGATAAGGTAGTATGAGCCATTGTTCAGATTCTTGCTGACCACAAAGGGTCCTTCCCAAGGTGGGGATAACTTGTGCATATTCGTCTGATCCTGGATAAGCCAGAGCACCATGTCAGCTTCTTGAAAGGTTCTGGTTTTAACCCGGCGGCTGTGATAACAGCGCAGATCTTGCTGGTAAATTGCCGAACGAGCCGCCATGAGATCACACTCCTCATCCAACAAGTCAAGTGCATCCTGACGCGTCTTCTCATTATCAGCTTCAACATAAACCGCCACTCGAGGCGAATCATGACGGATGTCACTGGGGAGAACTGCCTCTGCCCCGTAAACCATGAAGAAAGCCGTATAACGCGTAGATCTGTTGGGGGTAGTATTGATGCTCCATAACACAGAAGGTAACTCCTCCACCCAACAACCCGGCGTCCTCTGCAAAGGAACCATAAACCGGGGCTTGATGCCTCTCAAGATCTCTTGATTGGCCCTCTCGGCTTGTCCATTGGACTGGGGGTGAGCTACTGACGACACATCAAGCCGGATATGCTCACGTTGACAAAATTCTTTCATGGCACCCGTGGACAAATTAGTGCCATTATCAGTTATAATGTTGTGGGGGAAACCAAAACGGAAAATCACCTTTTTAATAAATTGAACCGATGTCGCCGTGTCACATTTACTGACCGGCCCTGCCTCAACCCACTTTGTGAACTTGTCAACCGCCACCAGGAGGTGTGTCTTTTTATCCTTGGACCTTTTGAAAGGTCCAACCATATCAAGCCCCCAGACTGCAAACGGCCAAGTAATTGGAATCATGCTCAATTCTTGAGCCGGCACGTGAGCTCGTCGGAAGAATTTCTGACAACCGTCACATTTACTTACTAGATCCTCAGCATCAGCGTGAGTCGTCAGCCAATAAAACCAATGACGAAAAGCCTTAGCCACAAGGGACTTAGAGCCAGCATGATGGCCACAATCACCTTCATGAATTTCACGCAGAATCTCACGGCCCTCCTCTAGAGAAACACAACGTTGAAATGCCCCTGTGACACTACGATGATGCAACTATCCATGAACGATAGTCATTGAGTTAGATCACCGAGTTATCTGTCTGGCCAAAGTTTCATCCTCAGGTAACTCGCCCCGGGTCATATAAGCCAGATATGTGACTGTCCAATCAGGAATCGCATGAAGAACCGCCACGAGTTGCGCTTCCGGGTCGGGAATAGCCAGATCTTCCTCTGTAGGTAATTTGACAGAAGGGTTATGCAGAATATCCAGGAAAGTGTTAGGCGGTACCGGCTTACGCTGGGACCGTAACCGGCTTAAAGCATCGGCCGCTTCGTTTTTCCTGCGATCAACATGTTCAACTTGATAACCCTTAAAGTGACCCGCAATAGCATCAACCTCTCGACGGTAAGCCGCCATGAGTGGATCCTTAGAATCCCAAGTGCCAGAAACTTGTTGAGCCACCAGATCTGAATCGCCGAAACACCTCACTCGGCTTAAACTCATCTCCTTAGCCATCCAAAGACCATGGAGCAAGCCCTCATACTCAGCTGCATTGTTAGTACAAGAGAACATAAGCCGGAGAACATAAGAAAATTTACCACCTCGTGGGGAAGTTAATACAACTCCAGCCCCCGAGCCTTCCAACTGCCTGGATCCATCAAAGTGAATAGTCCAATATGTGTTATCCGGCTTCTCCTCGGGCATCTGCAACTCTGTCCAATCATTGATAAAATCAACAAGTGCTTGAGACTTGATGGCTGTACAGGGCACATATTTTAAACCATGAGGCCCAAGCTCAATGGCCCACTTGGCTACCTAACCTGTGGCTTCTCTGTTTTGAATGATATCCCCCAAGGGGGCAGAACTAACCACAGTGATAGGATGACCCAGAAAATACTACTTAAGCTTCCGGCTAGCCATAAAAACCCCATACACAAGCTTCTGCCAATGTGGATACCACTGATTGGACTCAATAAGAACCTCACTGATATAGTACACCAGCCGCTGAACTGGATATTCCTTGCCTGTCTCCTTCCTCTCTACCACAATAGATACACTGACAACCCGGCTGTTGGCAGCCACATACAAAAGCAATGGCTCTTTATCAATGGGAGCAGCCAGAACAGGCGGCTCAGCCAACTGTTTCTTCAAATCCTCAAATGCTTGATTAGCAGCATCACTCCAGATGAAGTGGTTTGTTTTCTTCATCATCTGGTACAGTAGTATAGCCTTTTCACCCAGCCGGCTTATGAACCGGCTTAAGGCTGCAATACGACCTGCCAGACGTTGAACATCATTAGCACACGCCGGCTTAGCCAAAGAAGTGATGGCCTTGATCTTCTCCGGGTTAGCCTCAATGCCTCTGTTGGAAACCAGAAAACCCAAAAGCTTACCAGCTGGCACACCAAAAACACACTTGGCTGGGTTAAGAACCATCTTATAAACCCGGAGATTGTCAAAGGTCTCCTTCAAATCATCAATCAGGGTTTCCTTCTTTCTAGATTTTACCACAATGTCATCCACATAAGCATGAACATTACGCCGATTTGATTATGAAGGCAGTTTTGCACACACCGCTGGTAAGTCGCCTGGGCACCCTTGAGCCCAAAAGGCATGGACACATAGCAGAAGGCTCCAAACAGAGTGATGAAAGCCGTCTTCTCCTGGTCCTTAACTGCCATTTTGATCTGATGATAACCAGAATAAGCATCCAAAAACACAAACGCTCACAAACCGCCGTAGCATCAATAATTTGGTCAATACAAGGGAGAGCAAAAGGATCAGCTGGACAAGCCTTATTTAAGTCCGTGTAATCCACACACATACGCCAAGTGCCATTCTTCTTAAGCACCAGTACCGGGTTAGCCAACCACTCAGGATGAAAAACTTCAACAATGAACCCAGCCGCCAAGAGCCGGGCCACTTCTTCACCTATGGCATTGCGCCTCTCTTCATTAAAACGACGAAGAAACTGCTTGACCGGTTTAAACTTCGGACCAATATTGAGAGTGTGCTCAGCGAGTTCTCTCGGTACACCCGGCATGTCAGAAGGTTTCCATGCAAAGATGTCCCGGTTCTCACGGATGAACTCGATGAGCGTGCTTTCCTATTTCGAATCCAGATTAGCACTGATGCTGAACTGCTTGGATGAATCGCCAGGGACGAAATCAATCAGCTTGGTGTCGTCTGCCGATTTAAACTTCAAAACCGGGTCATGCTCTGTCGTTGGCTTTTTCAAAGATGTCATATCTGTTGGGTCAACATTGTCTTTATAGAATTTCAACTCCTCCGTTGCGCAGATAGACTCAGCATAGGCTGCATCACCTTCCTAACATTCCAAAGCAATCTTCCGGCTTCCATGCACCGTAATCGTCCCCTTGTGACCCGTCATCTTGAGCTGCGGATAAACATAACAAGGCCTTGCCATGAACTTAGCGTAAGCCGGCCGTCCAAACAAGGCATGATAAGGGCTCTTGATCTTCACCACTTAAAAGGTCAATGCCTCAGACCTGGAATCATAGTCATCCCCAAATGCAACCACCAGAGCTATTTTACCAACCGGGTATGCCGACTTACCAAGCACCACACCGTGAAAGACAGTGTTTGATGGCTTAAGATTTTTATCAGTCAACCCCATGCGACGGAAGGTTTCATAACAAAGGATATTGATGCTGCTACCCCCATCCATGAGTACCTTAGTGAATTTATATCCTCCAACCTGAGGCGCTACCACCAAAGCCAAGTGACCCGGATTGTCAACCCGGGGCGGGTGATCCTCACGACTCCACACAATGGGTTGCTCAGACCATCGTAAGTAACAGGGAACTGCCGGCTCAACGGCGTTCAGCCCTTTTATGGAGCTTTTGATCCCGCTTGCATAAACTCGTGGTGAAGACGTGGTACTGCCCACTACTCAATTGCTTCGGGTTACTCTGATATCCAGATTGTTGTTACTAATTCCCCTGACCGGACTGTTGATGATAACCGCCTTGATTGCCTTGGTGACCTTGAAAACCGGAATTTGAACCGCCACCACCGTAACCCGGGCCATGAGAACCGGAACCTGAGCCGCCGCCTGGTCCATGATTGTCTTGGAACAGGTTGGAATTTTTGAACTCTTTCATAATATGGCAGTCCTTCCAAAGGTGACTGGACGGTCTTTCCTGCATGCCATGCTTTGGGCAGGCCTGATTCAGCAGCCGCTCAAGATTGACCCCTGATCCTTCCGTCCGAGGAGGTGGTTTTCCCTTACGACGTTGGCCATTATTCTGTGTATTGGTATTAGCCACAAAATCAGAATTATTATCAGCCTTGCGCTTACCATTGATCCCTTGACTCGCCGGGTTATCGGGCTGCCCCTTGGCGCTGCTACTCTTCTTTCCCTTACCCGTCTTTTCCTCATCAGACTCGGGGTCCTTGGTACTGTCAGAGTCGGCATATTTAACTAGAGCCGCCATGAGCGTCCCCATGTCATTGCAGTGGCGTTTGAGTCGCCCTAATTTTTGCTTCAGGGGTATGAAACGACAATTGTTTTCGAACATTAGGACTGCCGAATCAGCCTTGATACGATCCGACGAGTGCAGAATTGCTGAGACCCGGCGCACCCAATGGGTTGTCGACTCACCCTCTTCTTGCACACAGGCAGCCAAGTCTACAATCGACATAGGCTGCTTGCACGTGTCTTTGAACTGCTGGATAAACTGGGCCCTTAACTCGGCCCATGATCCAATAGAGTTGGCTGGTAGTCCCTTCAACTAGGTACGAGCCGTTCCTTCCAACATCATGGTGAAATACTTGGCACATGCAGCATCATCGACATCCAATAACTCCATCGCCATCTCATAACTTTCAACCCACGTTTCAGGGGGTAAGTCAGCTGTGTAGTTGGGCACTTTACGAGGACCCTTGAAATCCTTGGGCAGACGTACGTTACGTAGAGCCGGTACTAAACATGGTACTCCCAAGGATCTGGAAGTCACGCCTAACTCCACCGAAGTTGTCGGATAAACCGGAGACGGTTGACGAGCCGTGTTCTGGGCTGCTGGCTCAGCCTCGCAATGTGCTCTATCCTGATCCATCGGGGCTTGAGTAGTATGGGGCGGATCATGTCCATGGGGCGGGTTACCATGCCACTCGCTGCTTGACACCGCCGGGGAGTCCATGTGTCTGCTATAACTCTGGCTTGGGCGAGGGGTTGAATGGATTCTCTCACGACTGTAGGAATAAGCCTCCTGCGGCACCAATGTTGTTTGAAGGAGCTCTCTAGCCCTCCATGTTTCAACAGCAGTTGGAGACTCGCCTTCAACTGGGAGAGCCGCCAATCGTGACGCCGCAGCGATCATGTTATCCAAAGGGTTAGAGTAATGACCCGGTGGTGTTGGCACGTGTTGTGGAGGGATATTATTCTGACGAGGCGGGTCCGTCGTGCGTGGCTGAATCGGCGCTCCAGTCCCAGGCGCGGCTACTGCCCGGTTTACCCCTGGCGGATCACTGGTCCCCGCACCAGGAGTGTTGAAGAGGTTCCTCGCCTCGTAAACCGGAGGCAGATGACTTTGGTGCCTTCTCCTCATGACGTCGTTTGAAGCGTTCTGATCCAATGAGAGCCGGAAGGAATCAGCCTGGATCCGTTGTGCCTGAGCCTCCAGAACCGCTTGTTCTGCCGTCAACCTTGCATCCTCGGCTGCCAGGTCCTCCTTGGCTTGAGCTATCTGATCTCGCAATTTTGCAACCTCCGCGTTGTGCTGATCTTGGTTTGCTGGGTTAGCCGCTGTCAGCAGTGTTGTCAAAGCGTCTAATAAGTCGGACAAGACCTGAGCCGGCCGGCGCGCAGGGCCTCCTGCCCCAGCCGCCGTCACCGCCGTTGACCCAGAAACCATTGCTGCTGCAGCCGACGAATTCTGCACTGACTGTGTACCGGCCATGAAGATGCGACCCGGTTCGGCGGCTCATAGGGGTCTGGAATACTGTCGCCATCAGAACAACCCCCAAGCCTGTCGTCCTGCAGTTGGTACAACGAAGTAGTCTCGCCCGTGGACGACTCACCATCAGAATAGATGGCCGTCTCACCGCCAAACATGGATCCTTCCTCAAATTCTTCCCCATGGATGAATCCAACGAAGGCATGCTTCATGGCGGGTTGAACCCGGGCGGGTTGTGCATGCTGAGCCGTCTCGAAGAGGACGGTGCAGGTGTCCGGCTCAGGGCCCGGTTCGCCGATCTTGCCGATGAAGACGTGAATTCCGTCGAAGGGGACCCGGTACCCGTACTCGATTGAGCCGACCTCGGGGCCCCATCCTGCATCGTCGATGTAAAGCTTGCCGCGGTGACTCTTGGTCATCCGGCCCACAGCGTATCCCTTGATCCCTTCAAAGCTACCCTATAAGAACTCGAAACCACTGTGCGGTGGCCCCACGGTGGGCTCCAACTCTCGTGGGTTTAGCACGGCAGATGTCCTAGTGTGAGGACTTAGTCATGGAGCCATCGCACCAGGTTAGCTTAGAGGGGTTAAACGGGACAAAGGACACGGGATTTTATACTAGTTCGGCCCCTTGCGGTGAAGGTAAAGGCCTAATCCAGATTGAGGTGGTATTGCTTATGTCTCGATTACCAGGGAGCGAATATGCTTGACCTAGCTTTCGATCTGTTCTCTCTTGACCTAAGTCGCCGCCGGGTCGTCCCTTTATATACACAGGTTGACGCCCGGCAGCTTACAGAGTCCCGGCCGGCTCATAAACAATGTGTCCGGCCCGGTGACTAACTGCACATGCCTTATCATACAAGTTACACATATATGACGGTTTACAATTATTTGGGCCTTAAGTCGCCTTTGGGCTCCGGGCCTTTTAAAGAGTCAGCATAATAGACTACCGCCTTAAGCGTCTTCATGGGCTTTGTCTTGATAAACGCCAGGGTCTTAACCCGGCCCCTCCTGGGCAGGTTAACCCAATAGTTATATCCCAACACATTATGCCTAGCTAGGGGCGTAAAACGATAGCGCTTGTTGGGAGGCAACCCAATGAATAAAATTTATTTTTTTTCTTTTTCTTTCTGTTCTTCAGTGTTTGCACAATTATGCTACTGTTACGATTGTGTTTTTTGTGTTTTAGTTAGTGTTTGTGCCAAGCAAAGCCTTTGGGATCATGTTGCGTGATAGTTGATTTGATCTTGCTGAAAAACAGAAACTTTTGCTCTCACGAAAATAATTCTCATTTTTAACAGAAGCGCGATAAAATACTTATTCTTTTTGCAGAAGATATATACAAATTTCTCACATTTTCATAATTTTTTAGAATTTTTGGAGTTACAGAAGTATTCAAAATATTCAGATTTCTATAGACTGTTCTATTTTTGACAGATTCTGTTTTCTTTGTGTTGTGTGCTTGTTTTGATGATTCTATGGTTTCCTTTGAAGAGTTTTTGCCATGGAAAAGTTAAAATACAGTAGATATAATACAATAACAAAATATGAATGGGTTTGCAACAGTAATTAAAGTAGTGATTTGCTTTCTTATACTAACGGATCTCACGAAGGTTTTGTTGACTTTTGTGTGATTGAAGTTTTCAAGTTTTGGGTGAGATCGCGATGGGTGAAGGAATAAGGATTAGCAAAAGGCTAAGCTTGGGGATGCCCGAGGCACCCCAAGATAATATTCAAGAAGTATCAAACAACTAAGCTTGGGGATGCCCCCGAGTGGCATCCCCTCTTTCTTCTAACAACCATCGGTATTTTACTTGAAACTATATTTTTATTCGTCACATATTATGAGTTTTGCTTGGAGCATCTTGTATGATATGAGTCTTTGTTTGTTTTTATTTTTAATTTTTAATAAGCATCCTTGCTATACACGCCTATTATGGAGAGCCAAATTATGCTATGCTTGCTCCTATGCTTCACTTACATTTTTAGAGCCTTGGAATTGCTCTAGTGCTTCACTTATATCTTTTTTAGCACGGTGTGCTTTGTTATCTTTGAAGAAATTCTCTCATGCTTCACTTAGATTAATTTGAGAGAAATAAATATGATGCTCATGTTCTTCACTTATATTTGTTTGAGCTTATTAAAAGCAACATATGAAACTAGTTCCAAAGTGATAGATATCCAAGGAGGATATAATAAAAACTTTCATGAAGATCATTGGACAAAATAAACTTGATTCTTTGTAATAGTTTATAGATATGATGATAGTGATATGTGAGTCATGTTGATGAGTAATTATGCTTTAGTAAGAATATTGGCGTTAAGGTTTGTGATTCCCTATGCAAGCACGAAAGTCAATAGTTATGCAATGAAATTACATCCTACTTGTGGTGCATTATTCGGTGTTAGTTATGCTTAATGATCACTTATGAGATTTTTTGTTTCTTAGTTGGATGCTTGTCAATCTTTTGCTAGCATTCATTTGCACGAAGTATGATCACTACTTGTGCATCCAAAATCCTTTAAACCAGTTTTTGCCACATGAGTCCACTATACCTACCTAGATGCGGTATTCTTTTGCCGTTCTAAGCAAATTTGTATGTGCCATCTCTAATTTTCAAAATAAATTTCTCTTTTGTGTGCTCGTACCGCTCATGAAATGGTAAGGGGTGGCTCATATATTTCCATGCTAGATGTGTTATTCTCAAGATGAATGTTTATTCACTTGTCATTGCACGAGAGTATGGCAAAGGTAGTAGGGATGCCCAGTCCCGAAATGAAAAGTGAATTTACTTTATGTTATCAAATAATAAATTCCTTGGAAAGTGTTGGTATGGAAGGCACCCGTGGATACGGTTAGCCATGGAAAGTGAAAGTATGGTGGAAAAAGGAATAAACTTTATTTTCTATTTGATAACCGCCTATGATATATCTAGCATGGAAATTATTGGGAACTACTCGATCGTTTTCGTTGACAGGAAAAGCATGCCACCCAAAATGTTTTATCTCATCCTTTTCGCTTTGAGCTCTGGCACGTCTCCAAATCCCTACTTCCCTCCGCAAAGGGCCTTTCTATTTACTTTATGCAATTTTTATTTTTACTTGAGTCTCCATCTTCTCGTATAAATTAAAGCACCAACTAAGGGGCACTATGATCGAACTTGAGCATTGGGTCTAGCTAATATGCGGGTGTGTTTCATGAATGGATCAATGATTGAGCATAATGGGCTAGGGATAACTCGCTTTAGTGTTGATATTTTGAAAGACATTGTTGCTTGTTGATATGCTTGAGTATTGAAATCCTCATGTCAAAACTAGACTATTGCTTCGAACCATATAAAAGTGCAAATGTCCATGATACAAAGAAAAGAATATGTGATGAACATGTTAGGCAGCATTCCACATCAAAAAAATTGTTTGTATCATTTACCTACTCGAGGACGAGCAGGAATTAAGCTTGGGGATGCTGATACATCTCCAACGTATCTATAATTTTTTATTGTTCCATGCTGTTATATTATCATTCTTGGATGTTTTACATTCATTTTATAGCAACTTTATATCATTCTTTGGGACTAACCTATTGACATAGTGCCCAGTGCCAGTTACTGTTTTTTTCTTGTTTTTCACTTAGTAGAAAGTCAATACCAAACGGAGTCCAAACGCGGTGAAACTTTTTGGTGGTTTTTTCTGGACCAGAAGACACCTATTGGGCCAAGAAAGTACCTGAGGGGAGCTCCGAGGGGAGCACAACCCACCAGGGTGCGCCTGGGGCCCAAGCGCGCCCAGGTGGGTTGTTCCCACCTCGGTGGCCTCTCGCACCGCCTCTTTGCTCTATAAATACCCCAATATTCAAAAAAACCCAGGGGAGTCGACTAAAATCAATTCCAGCCGCCGCAAGTTCCAGAACCACCAGATCCAATCTAGACACCATCACGGAGGGGTTCATCATCCTCATTGATGCCTCTCCGATGATGTGTGAGTAGTTCATTGTAGACCTACAGGTCCGTAGTTAGTAGCTAGATGGCTTCCTCTCTCTATCCATTGGTGCGCGTCGGTTCTAAACAAACGGTTTTTAACCCCTTTCCGCAACGACATTTGGAACCGTCGCCAAGTGAGTGTGTGCGATAGGGTGTCCTTCCCACACGACCCAGAAATCATCGGGGATAGGCCGTCCTGGGACCCAGGCTGGGGCCGTGTGCGATCGGGCGAGGCATCAAAACCCAATCATTTCCGTAGGTATGTACATCCCACACGGTAATCCGAGAAAATCATTTCCGTAGGTATGTACATCCCACACGGTAATCCGAGAAAATCATTTCCATAGGTATGTACATCCCACACGGTGAATCCCTAAAAAACATTTCCGTTTGTATGTATATCACACACAGTCAATCCAAGGAATACGTTTCCGTTCTTATGTACATCCCACACAGTCAATCCAGGGAAAATGTTTCCGTTCGGACATACATCCCACACAGTTTTATGTGTAGGCTCGTGTGTGACAGGTGTAACTATCACACACGGTCTTCCTTGGTTAACTGTTTGCTTTTATCAACTATATCACACACGATCTGATGAAGAAAACTGTGTGGCATTGGGCTATCCATCGCAAGCGCTTTTACTGCTAGAACCATTTGCAAAGGTCCATGACACATTTAGCAGGTTTATTAGTTTACAATTAATAATTCCAGTATTACGCAAATTCACATTTCATATCGAACAGTTGTTTGCCAATTTCATATCAGGCACATAAATGTATTATAACATCACAGTATGGTAGCTACATGAAAATAACACAGTACAACATATAGCTAGTTCAACTTCATAAGAACAATATATTCATTTCCCTAATCGAGATCATCCACGCTCGTCTTATCCACCTCTGCTTTCAGTTCAGTAAGAACCCGTTTTGCATGGACCAACTGGGAAAGTGCCTCCTCCTTCGCCAACACCATCTTAGCAAAGTCTGATTTAAAAAATCTGAGCTCATTCTCCACCTTCAACTTTTTATCCCGCATCTTAAAATATGCTTCAGCGTTGACAAGATTTTCTCTAAGCCTACGTGTGTTCTCTTCCTCATACATGCTCTAGAGCTTCGTTAGGCACATCTTCAAAGACTGTGGCCACTATTGATCAACCCACTCCAAGTAAGAACACTTCCGTTCATCCTATAATATTTAAAACTAGATCAGTAACAATTGTAGGAGAAATGAGTTTATAGCAACATAGAAAATCACCAATGCTTATTTGGAAAAACTGAAGAAACATGTTAATTATGACATATCTTCTCAAAAAGATCAATGTGCAAATGAAATAATTGGTACTGAGACAACAACCAAATTCTGGAACATCAGAAGCTATAATTAACTACAACGACGCTACAAGTTCTTACTCATGTACAATAAATAACAAATTGAACATTTTATGAGGAAGGTAAATATAACTGCAACAGCATAGCGACAGTGTTTGGATGATAGCAAATTGATACTAACAGGTGTGTACATGCACAAATTTAGTAACATAAAACTAATAGCACTAAGGCCGTCCACTATGTATGCCAAAACTGGGTAAAGACAACTATTGCTACATCTCGCACCGGTGCCCTGCACTGGCGAGCCGATGCAGCGGAAAAAAATTCAGGGACCCGGACTCCGGAGCACGTAGTTTCTCCAATGCCTAGTTCCTTCGTGCCATAAAGATTTAGTATTTTACTGCTTGGCTGCTCGGATGTGTGGACCAAAGTTGGCTGCACAAACTGCTGAAGCGGTGCCAAATAATTTTCTAATGGCACCGCTGATGAGATGGCAACAATTTAAGATACTAGGTACAAACTGTGACACTGTCTTAGGATGCGTTTGGTTGAAGGTGTGGTATGAATGGGTTGGGACCGTGACAGTGTCTGAATCACATCTAACAAATGATTTGTAACAAGGAAAGAGAGTCTAACCTTCTCTGCACATGCCAGAAACTTCCTCCCACTGTCCACAGAATCAAACGCAACTAGCTTCACTCATGGAGATTGATGGTGACAACGAGCAGATAGATCTTCAGCCACGCCGCTCCATTCGTTGCCACTGATGGTCTTAGGGAGCTACAAGAGGAAGAAACGACTCAAATCGACCTCCGGGTAGAAATCCTTCATTCCAAGTCATAGCCCAAGAAAGAGAATAGAGGCATACCCGGGTGGTGAAGGAGTTGTTGCCGGAGGAGGAACCGCTGGAGATGTCTTTGAAGAAGACCATGGCGACCCCAGCGGTAGGATGCGAGACAGCGAGAGCGAGGAAGCGGCTATAGCTTAGCAAGGAAGGAAGGAAGGAAGGAAGGAGGAAACAGGGGAAATGTGACTTGTGGTCGGGGAGAAAAGGGGGTGGGGAAGGGGGGAAGGGGGCGGGGGTAGATATTTTGGCGGTAGACCAAAATTTTGGAAATGTGGAGGGAAACTTTGCGCGCGGTGCCGCCGGACCATTCACTTTGAACGATTGTGTGCATCGCAAATGATTCTTCTGCTTTACGCGCATGGGATGAGTTTGATAATTCAAATTTTGGTCTCAAGGCATGGGCACATTCACTTTGAACACGCGCGGTGCCGCCGGACCATTCACTTTGAACGATTGTGTTCATCGCAAACGATTCTTCTACTTTACGCGCATGGGATGAGTTTGATAATTCAAATTTTGGTGGAAATTTCCCCGGGTACGTCATTGCATAATTTAACATCGCTTGCTAATTTGGGCACACAAAAGAGCATACAGCAGACAGACCACACTTACTGAATCGAGCAATTTTAGTAATTACACAGAGCGAGTTGACTTAAACATTGCTCGAACAAAAGAACAGCATTAAAAACAAAGCCTAAGTACGCATAATTAAAAATGCGCCGCCGCGCCGGCCTATGCATCGCCGGTGTGAGATGAGACGTCGATGACTTGTCCTGGCGACATGCCGCCGTTGGTGGACTCCGCGTCCCCCCTGCTGAAGTCGACCGCGTCCTCGTCCTCGTCCTCGTCCTTGTCCTCGGCGCCGCCCTCAAGGTTGTAGTACTCATAGTAGTGGTTTCGCCAGAGCTCGCGTTGGTACTCCACTGCTGATTCCTCGACGGACAGACTCTTCTCTACCTCGACCTCGGCCATGCGCAACTCCCCCTCCCGGCGCTCCTCGATCTCCGCCGCCTCATGCATCTCCAGCTCCCGCTCGGCGACCTCATGAGGAAGCAGGTGCTCCATGGCCACCGCCGCCTTTTCAGACGTGGGTTGCATGCTGGAGTCCGAGGTGGCCTGGAATATCTTGGCGTGTGCATCCTCGATCTTGGCGTGGATGGCCTCGACTCGGGCAAGGGCGACATCAGCGGCACGGACGGTAGCTCGAGCGCTCTCGGCGTTTGCAGCCGTTGTCGCAGCAGCAGCCGCAGCCGTCTCGACTGCTGCAGCTGCCCTGTCGGCTGCCGCAGATGCCCTCTCGGCGGAAGCGGCCGCGCTCAATGCATATGCGGCGGCACTCTCGGCATAGGCGGTCGCGCTCTCGGCGCAGGTGGCGGCGCACGGGGGGACGCGGCCATCGTACGGGCCTTCATGAAGCGTTTCCACGGCATCATCTTTGCAAGAAGGGGGTGCGGGAATGGGGATCGGGATTCATGGATTCGGGGGTTGCCGGCACTAGAGCAGACGAGCCGGCGAAACTTAAGGAGGGAGACTTAAATAGACCCAGATATTTTCATCACAAACGGTTCCTAGAAAATAACTGTGTGTGATGTTGTAGATATTTTTTATTAGCTGTGAAAGACAAATTTGGAATAAAGTGCCAACGGATGGTGTTTTAAATGAACGAGAAATTTTGTAGTACTAATACAACTGTCATGTCAAATTTTGGAAAAATTCAGGGGTCATTTGACCTTCTAAGACATTTAAGTGATTTTCTAGCCATTTAATGACCGTAATTGAAATTTGAACTACATGTACATGCAACAGCTAACCATAACGGTTTGAAAACTCATATTTCGTGTACTTGTGTGTGATTTAATTCCATGTGCAGTAAATTGGAAGGAATTTTCAAACATATTGGTCTAACGGCTGTGACACAATTAAGCATGGAGTGACATGGCATTTTAATTCCAAAAAATTAAAAAAAAATCAGAAACTCATGAAACCTTGGTTGATGTAATGTCATGCCACCAAGATGATGTGGTAAAAAAATTGGCATGTTTGACCAAAGTTTGGACACACACCCCTCACAAATCGGAGCAACTCACTAGAAGGCTCGTGGTTCCGCGAGGGAACAATGCATGTTAGATGACAAACAGGAGATAGCTTCCTCTTACGGCCTTCAATTTTTTTTCTACGTCTAACATGCACTACTACAACTGTAATGTGAAATTTTTGAAAATTCTAGGGGTCATTTGACCTTTTAAAGACATTTAAGTGATTTTCTAGCCATTTAATTACCGTAATTCAAATTTGAACTACATCTACATGCAACGCCTAACAGTTTGAAAAATCATATTTGTGTACTTGTGTGCGAGTTAATTCCATGTGAAGTAAACTAGAAGGAATTTTCAAACATATTTGTATCACGACATGGACACATATGCATGAATACGTATGCATGGAGTGGCATGGCATTTTAATTCCAAAAAAAGTCAGAAACACATGAAACCTTGGTGGATGTAATGTCATGCCACCAAGATGATGTGGTAAAAAATTGGCATGTTTGACAAATTTTGGACACACACCCCTCACAAATCGGAGCAACTCGCTAGAAGGTTCGTGGTTCCGAGAGGGAACAATGCATGTTTGATGACGAACGGGAGATAGCTTCCTCTTACGGCCTTGAATTTTTTTCTACGTCTAACATGCACTACTACAACTGTAATGTGAAATTTTGGAAAATTCGAGGGTCATTTGACCTTTCAAAGACATTTAAGTGATCTTCTAACCATTTAAGGACCGTAATTCAAATTTGAACTACATGTACATGCAACGCCTAACCAAAACGGTTTGAAAAATCATATCTCTGGACTCGTGTGTGAGTTAATTCCATGTGCAGTAAGTTAGAAGGAATTTTCAAACATATTGGTCTCACGACATGGACACATGCATACGTATGCATGGAGTGACATGGCATTTTAATTCAAAAAAATAGAAAAATGATCAGAAACACATGAAACCTTGGTTGATGTAATGTCATGCCACGAAGATGATGTGGTAAAGAAATTGGCATGTTTGACGAACGTTTGGACACACCCCCCTCACAAACTGGAGCAACTCGCTAGAAGGTTCATGGTTCCGAGAGGGAACAATGCATGTTTGATGACAAACGGGAGATAGCTTCCTCTTACGGCCTTCAATTTTTTCCTACGTTTAACATGCAGTAATACAACTGTCATGTGAAAATTTGGTAAATTTTAGGGGCCATTTGACCTTTTAAAGACATTTAAGTGATTTTCTAACCATTTAATGACCGTAATTCAAATTTGAACTACATCTACATGCAACGCCTAACCATAACGGTTTGAAAAATAATTTTTTTGTGTACTTGTGTGCGAGTTAATTCCATGTGTAGTAAATTAGAAGGAATTTTCAAACATATTGGTGTCAAGGCATGGGCACATACATGAAGTGCATGCCATGGCATTTTAATTCCAAAAATTAACAAATGATCAGAAAAACATGAAACCTTGCTTGATTTAATGTCATGCCACGAAGATGATTTGGTAAAGAAATTGGCATGTTTGACGAAATTTTGAACACATAACTCTCACAAACCGGAGCAACTCGCTAGAAGGTTCATGGTTCCGGGAGGGAACAATGCATGTTTGATGACGAACGGGAGATAGCTTCCTCTTACGGCCTTCAAATTTTTTTCTATGTCTAACGTGCACTACTACAACTATAATGTGAAATTTTGGAAAATTTTAGGGGTCATTTAACCTTTTAAAGACACTTAAGTGATTTTCTAACCATTTAATGACCGTAATTCAAATTTGAACTACATCTACATGCAATGCCTAACCAAAACGGTTTGAAAAAACATATTTTTGTGTACTTGTGTGCGAGTTAAAAAATCATGAGATGATGTAAATATCTGGTGTTCAAAAAAGAAAATGTAAATATCTGGCAAGACAACCGGCCCCCACACGATTGGCACTCTATCTCGTGGCTCGAGGTTTGGTAGGTGATTGGCGGGGATCATTAATCAGACATGGTTCTGTATTGGAAACCGTCAGCTATTATGTTCACACATGGATTTGCTGCGGGAATTGTGTGTAATTCAAACTAAAGTACTCGTAAATTCCAGCGACCGGCGTGTGTACTGTCCCCGTCGATCTAGATTCCGGCCGCCAAGAAATACTACCTTGCTCACGTCGTCCCGCCTGCATTCGCATCTACATCCTCCCCTCGCTCGCCCTCTCTCTCTCTCTCAAATCTCTGCCATGGTGCCGCCGGTCTGCCCACGCGCCAACGAGGAGTCGACGTCCCCCGAGGACGCTCACTCGATTAGTAGCGACGAGGACCCCTACGCGCCGCCTGACGAGGTTGCGCCGGACCCCCCAACTTTGGATTGGTTTTGGGGCCAGTACAATCTTTGTCTGTGGAAGTCGCTGCCGCCGGCTGAGAAAGCCAGGCAAGTGGCGTTCAAGAAGGAGATGGCAGAGGAGGAAGCCAGGTACCAGGCGGCCTGTGAAGCCCGTGATGCCGCCTGGAAAAAGGAGGTGGCGGAGCTTTGGGGGCGGGCGCGTCATCATGCCAAGGAGGTGTACAAAGACGGGTACTTCGCGAGGAAGGTCATAGGCGCTGGGCACCTCGTCGCTGCATGGAGGTGGGCCGATAAGCTCCAGCGTGCCACCGACGAGGAGCTCCGGTGGGCGCCCAACGAAATGGCAAGATCAGCCACGCGCGTCCGCCAACAAGAGGCAGATCGGTACTTCAAGCGCTGTGAGGTGGAGGAGTCAGAGTACTGCCTCCGCACTGGGAAGACGCCGTGCACCAGGTAGCTGTTGGCGAGGGGCTGCTGGAATACTGGCCCCAGGAGGGATTATTAGTTTTAGTATTGTTCGTTTTCAATTTTATACATTGTACCTAGTAGTTAAGTATCATCACGTATATGTGATGATATTATATATATATATACACACACACATAAACACTATTCTGATCACGGGATCAGAATAATATTCTGATCACGATCTGAACTGCCTGAGTAACGCGCCTGAACTTCCCTCTGTATGAACCCGACCTTCGGGCTATCTTCGCAACCGTTACTTCCCCCGCGAATTATTCTGGTTAGTCGTGTTCTTTGTGATGTTAGTGTAATCTACAAACGTTTTCTAGCAACTAATACCAGTTTTAAATACGAATCTCGCTCGTTGGCGGATTTTGCACTCGGGTCGTGATGAACTCGCGTTTTTTGCAATTTTACTGCCTGAGTTGTTCGACCTGAACTTCCCCTGTGCTAAGTTGAACTTCCGCCAACATTGCCCAAATGGGGCTTGCTATATACCGTTGGAAAGCTATGGACACGAGTATCATGACCCAAGTTAAATTTTTGGCAAAATGTAAGCGGTTTAAGAGCAGTTTTGAAAACCGTTTTTTCTTCATATAAAAAACGTGAATCATATTTTCGATCGCATTTCTAAACCGTTTATCGGAATGAGGCAAATAATATGGTGTTGGAAAGCTGCTGCAAAACCACTCCTTCCACATGTTGAAAGTTTTCTCTAATTTCGTATGGTTAAAGCGTAATTTGGAAAATCATAAAATTTCACAAACCGAACAGCCGAGTTCGTATTTTCAATGTCATTTCTAAACGGCTAATCCAATTGAGGCAAATGATATGGCGTTCGAAAGCTTATGAAAATGCGCTACTTTTTCATGTTGAAAGTGTTTTCTAATTTGGAACGGCTTAAGAGTAATTTAGAAAACAGTACAAGTTCCACCGAGTTCGTATTTTCAATCTAATTCTTTAACCGTTCGTCCGAATGCAGCAAATGATAAGGTGTTGGAAACCTTGAGGAAATACAAAACTTTTTTGTATATATTGTTCCTCTAAATTCCTCACTGTTTTAAGTCAATTTTCAAAATGGCTAAAAATGTATTATCTCCGTAATTTCTACAAACTTTATCAGAATGGGGCAAATAATATATTGTTGAAAATCTACGGAAAATGGAAACTTTTTCATGTTGATGGTTTCCTCTGATTCATAGACATTTTCAAGTAATTTTGAAAACGGCGGGATCATTCGTTCTGCCTTTATCGCGAAACAGATTCTTCGAAAATGCACCGCGTGAACAACCTGAACTTCTCGGCATGTCTACTTGAACTTCACTCTGTTTTTCACGTGCTTTTTTTGCCCGTAGCTCTCCATCCACTCACCGGAACACTCACTCGTAATTGAGCAAGTGATATACCAGTGCAAAGCTGCTGTGAACACGCAACTTTCCCGTGTTGATCGTTTTTTTAATACTCGCGACGATTTTAAAGGTTTTTCATCTGAAATTCGTCCACTGTAGTAGTTGAACTTCTTGCTGTTTTCAGTTGAACTTCTGTGACGTATTTTCGTTTGTAATTTTCTCATCCATTCGTCAGTGTTACACAAATGATATTCCTTTTGTACAAATCTCTCTCACAATAATTTTTTAAACTTTCTCCAATGAAGGATTTAAACTTATAACAACAAAACTTTTAGCCTTTGCTTTTTATTCTTTTTTTAATACAAAATGCACACCATGCAGTGCATGAACTTCTTGCAGTTATCAACCTGAACTTCTCTCGGTTACATGCAAATATCTGAGTTTTTTTATGAATTTTTAATCTGATTTTTCTTAATCCCTTTTTCTGAATTTTGAAGCGCTCTATTTTTAAAAGTTGAACTTCTTCTTATTTTATTTTTGAACTTCTTGTTTCCATTCTTTAATAACGAGGAAAACGTGAGTTTTCTATAATCATCGAACTTCTCCATTTTTTTAATATGGACTTCCTGGTTTTATTTCATAATTCTTTTTTATGAAATTTTGAAGCGCTCTATTTTTAAAAGTTGAACTTCTTCTTATTTTATTTTTGAACTTCTTGTTTCCATTCTTTAATAACGAGGAAAATCTGAGTTTTCTATAATCATCGAACTTCTCCATCTTTTTAATATGGACTTCCTGGTTTTATTTTTTAATCTTTTTTATGAAATTTTGAAGCGCTCTATTTTTAAAAGTTGAACTTCTTCTAATTTTATTTTTGAACTTCTTGTTTCCATTCTTTAATAACGAGGAAAATCTGAGTTTTCTATAATCATCAAACTTCTCCATCTTTTTAATATGGACTTCCTGGTTTTATTTCAAAGTATTTAAAATAAGGTCCTCCAATACACCCGGGTTCCAAAAATCCACTCTCTCGAACTAATCCTCTTTTTTTTAATTTGTACTTATAGTTTTTAAAATTTGAACTTCTTGTTTTTCTAACATTTTTTTATGTACATTTTTTCATTGATGGTTTGTTTTTCTCGAACCTCCCGAATTCGGTTTATTATATGCATGAACTTTTCTGGAGGACAATACTTGAACATTATTCTAATTATCAATTACGTTACGTGTGAACTCTGTGTTTTTAGTACATCAGAGACGACCATATAAGCATCACGAATTAGAGAACATGTACTTTTTAGTACATCTTTTTCAGAAATCCACCTTTTTTGTCTATGCGAACTTCAGGTTCTTCCAATATATGAACCTCATTGTGAATTTACATTTTATTTCTGCACACGATTTTTTGTAGAAAAAAATTCCATCGTGTTACATATTTTAAACTTCTTCATTTCTTATATTTAAACTTCTTCCTATTTCTCCTATATACACAAAAAGAAAAGAAACCCGCTCATTTTTTGACAAAAACACACACGTGCGCGCGCATTCTTGTAAGTATAACGTCAAACGAGTAGATGCCATCAACTCATACACAAGAACGAAGAAAATCACAGATCTCTACAATGGTCACACGTAAAGAGAGAGGATGAGATCTGCCGCAAGAATTTTGTTGTTTGCTCATAGCAAATCAGAGCGGGATCATACAAAAACTGAAAAAAAAAACAGAACAATCAGGGAGGATTGTACTGATTGTAGCATCTGCACAAAAAAGAATCCTCAAACTTCTGGGGGAGATGGACGAGAACGACGATGAGAATCCACACATGCCAAGAACAGAGGAATCAGGACGAGGGGGAGACGTGCCGCACCGGCTGTTGGCGACGGTGGGTGTTGAGGTGCTTTTTGAGATCTAGGCAGTGGGGAAGATGCACGGGTCATGGGGAGCGTCATCGTCGGTAGGTGGCTGTGGAGGGAAGAAGGTCGCTGTGGCAGTTGGATGAAGGTCGAGGCGGCAGGTGGAGCAAGTTCGCACGGGGGCAGGTTCCCGGCGACGGGAGGTGGGTTGGTAACGATTGCGGTAGCGCGATCCAAATCGTGGGACGATGGAGGCGGCCCGATCTGGGGCCAGGGACGGGTGTGGCGCGATCTGCGGCGAAGGTGGTGGCACGATCTGAGGGCGGTGGCGCGTTCCCGACGGGGGGCGGCGCCGGTTGGGGGTGGTGGTGGCGCCGGT